>NC_092091.1:71851606-71986606 GCF_045679555.1 Salvelinus alpinus
AACTAAGACTGGTGGGAGTCATATCATGTATTATATTATCACACTAAGACTGGTGGGAGTCATATCATGTATTATATTATCACACTAAGGTTGGTGGGAGTCATATCATGTATTATATTATCACACTAAGACTGGTGGGAGTCATATCAAGTATTATATTATCACACTAAGGTTGGTGGGAGTCATATCATGTATTATATTATCACACTAAGACTGGTGGGAGTCATATCATGTATTATATTATCACACTAAGACTGGTGGGAGTCATATCATGTATTATATTATCACACTAAGACTGGTGGGAGTCATATCATGTATTATATTATCACACTAAGACTGGTGGGAGTCATATCATGTATTATATTATCACACTAAGGCTGGTGGGAGTCATATCAAGTATTATATTATCAAACTAAGACTGGTGGGAGTCATATCATGTATTATATTATCACACTAAGACTGGTGGGAGTCATATCATGTATTATATTATCACACTAAGGTTGGTGGGAGTCATATCATGTATTATATTATCACACTAAGACTGGTGGGAGTCATATCAAGTATTATATTATCACACTAAGGTTGGTGGGAGTCATATCATGTATTATATTATCACACTAAGACTGGTGGGAGTCATATCATGTATTATATTATCACACTAAGACTGGTGGGAGTCATATCATGTATTATATTATCACACTAAGACTGGTGGGAGTCATATCATGTATTATATTATCACACTAAGACTGGTGGGAGTCATATCATGTATTATATTATCACACTAAGGCTGGTGGGAGTCATATCAAGTATTATATTATCAAACTAAGACTGGTGGGAGTCATATCATGTATTATATTATCACACTAAGACTGGTGGGAGTCATATCATGTATTATATTATCAAACTAAGGCTGGTGGGAGTCATATCATGTATTATATTATCAAACTAAGGCTGGTGGGAGTCATATCATGTATTTTATTACCAAACTAAGGCTGGTGGGAGTCACGTGGTTGCCAGTGTTTCTAATGCATTATGGTTGACTGATAAAGAGTTTCACTATCATACAGGATGTCAAGGTATGCTTGTAATCGTTAAGGACTGGGGAGTTTTTCAAAAGATAAACACTAAACTGAATGGAGCTAAACACAGACAAAATCCCAGAGGAAAACCTGGTTCAGTCTGCTTTCCACCAGACACTAGGAGATTAATTAACCTTTTAGCAGGACAATAACCTAAAACAGAAGGACAAATATACACTGGAGTTGCTTACCAAGGAGACAGTCAATGTTTCCTGAATACAGTTTTGACTTAAATCTACTTGAAAATCTATGGCAAGACCTGCAAATGGTTGTCTAGCAATGATCAACAACCAATTAGACAAAACTTAAAGAATTTTGAAAAGAATATTGGGAAAAATTTTGCACAATCCAGGTGTAGAAAGCTCCTATAGATTTAACAGGAATAGTCACAGCTGTAATCGCTGCCAAAGGTGCTTCTACAAAGTATTGACTTAGGGTTGTGAATTCTTATGTAAATTCTATATTATATTTACTTTTCAATACATTTGCAAACATTTCTAAAAATATGTTTTAACTTTGTCGTTATGGGGTGTTTTGTGTAGTTGAGTGAGAGAGAAAATATATTTACCACATTTTAAATTCAGTCTGGAACACAACAAAATGTGTAAAAGTCTAGGGGTGTGAATACTTTCTGAAGGCACTGTATGTTAAGATAAATGCTCTAATTGTAAGTCTGATAAATGACTCAAATGGAAATGTAATAGAAATTCATGGTAAATAATGTATTGTGTAACTTTGGAGTCACTTTTATTGTAAATAAGAATAGAATACGATAAAGCTACCTGAGTTAAAGAGTTACAACGGTTAACAGAATCATCTTAAATTGGATTATCTGTTTGTCTTTATTAAAATTGCATGGCATGCGCAAGTCATCTCCCGACATGGATCAATGTTGAATATTGCAGGTCCTCCGGTCTTACCATGCTGAATAAGAGGTTATACACCACAGTCTATTTCACAACAGGAGGATTTCAGACCGAACCAAATAGAAGGGATGATGTACCCTCTAAATAATCACACACTCTATCCACCACATTTACATGTGTACTACATTTAGTGTGTATACTTTATACGTTTTCTTACATGAGCTTTATACATTAGGTGAAGAAGTCAAATCACGGGCAGGTATTTATGACATAAGCTACTGAAAGAATGTTGATGCTAGTGTTGAAGAGCAAGTCTCCCTTGAGCCGCATGATTGAAGTTGGGCCGAGTGCTGCACCTGTTGAGGCAGGTCTGAGGTTGTTGGGGTTGGGTCTTGTTCTGCCCATGTTGAGACTGGGCCTGGTTCTTCCCATGTTGAGACTGGGTTGGGGTTGTTGAAGCTGGGTCTTGTTCTGCCCCTGTTGAGACTGGGCCTGGTTCTTCCCATGTTGAGACTGGGCTGGGGTTGTTGAAGCTTGGTCTTGTTCTGCCCATGTTGAGACTGGGCCTGGTTCTTCCCATGTTGAGGCTGGGCTGGGGGTGTTGAAAATGGTCCATATGCTGCTTTTGTTGAGGCTGGGCTGGGGGTTTTGAGGCTGGGCCTGGTACTACCCCTGTTTATGCTGGTGCTGGTGCTCCTGTTAGGCCCTGTGTGCTGGGGCCTTCCGCTCTCTTGCCCTGTAGGGTGAAAGGAACCGTACACATAAATAGCAACACAAGAACATAGATGGCGAGAGTAAGCAGTACCTGAACATATAGAAGAGCATGTAGGCACTCCGGGCTCTGGTCCTCAGCACAGTGGCTTCATTGGACATTGACACCTGGCTGTCGTTACAGCAGAACCAGTTTCCACTGGCATGCAAGATGTCACTAATGTAGTGTCCTGTGGAACAAGGAAGACAGACTAGAGGTCAAGGGTCAGGCTATTGTGGGTAATAGAGTGTTGTAACAGTTAAACAGTTCATTTGGGAGGTATTTTATCTGTTACATGTGTAAAGTTTTGAAATCAGAGATAAACAAATACAAGTGGCATATAATTAGGCATGCCTCTCCATTCTTTTGAATTAAATTGCGTAAACTCTAAACATTTTGCAGTGCTTGTTGGGATGGCACTTCACTCTGAAGCCTGCAGCCTTGCTCGCTTGGCCGAAGTCGCTATTGGAGGCTCTAATTATCCCCTACTTCAGGGTTTCACAAATGGCGGACCCGCGGGACAAATTTGTCCCAAGGGTGATTTTATTTGGCCCCCCATGTCTCTGACCAAATAAAATGTAATTGTTAAAAGACTGTAAAAACAACAGCAAGTCAGCTCCAAGTGATTTTCATTTTGGAAATCTGTTTCAAAGTATTCCCACGCACAATAAAGAGAGATATGTGATTGTGACAAATGTAAGCAATGTTTGAAATGAGTCAAATATTATATCTGTTTGGCCTTCTTACAGTCAATTTGCAGTCTACAAATTATTTGTAATTTTGTTCCATACCCCTGCCCATCTGGCTAAGATAAAAAATGGACCCGAAGCTGAACCTAGTTGATGATCCCTGGCCCTCAATAATATTCACTCCCTCATCTTTGGGATACTTGTGTATACGGCAGAGGCACACATGGAGAGGAGAAGGAAGTGACTTGGAATTCAGCTGATGTCATATGTACAGTGCATCTGCATGTGTGTGTTTTATGGTATTTACTTACCAGAGTTTGCGGAGCCTCCCAAATGAGAGACTACGCCAGTCAGCTGGTAGTAACCATTCACTGACTGCACTGGCTGCTGCTTCTGTAAGAAAACACATGTGATCGTAGGATTCTCATTTCCTCTACAGTCCACCACACTGTCTACAGTCTACTACAGTACTAGTCTACTACAGGAGGTCTACTACATCGTGTACTCCTCATAACTATCTCAGTGTTCTGTCATAACTTATTTTTCACTGGTTTCACTCTCTATCTCTCTCTCTCTCTTCTCACCACTGAGGCTGTCAGCAGCACTTTCCCTGGTTCCTGGTCATTTGAATCTGAGGGGTCAAATATACATATCAAGAGCTGAGAAAACGTGGTCACTTGTCTGAAATGCTCTGGACTAAAACAGCTCCCATACATCACTAAAGATGTCTGAGAAACATTTTAAATTGCAGCTTCCAGCTTCTCTGTCAGCAGGACCGTTTTGGGAGTGGGTGGTTTGTGTGGTGTTGGAGCAAGAAGAGTGTTATGGTGCCATGACCTACCTGAACAGCAGAGGGCGCTGTCTTTGGCCTCAACAGGTGGGCTGGAGACTAGGCTGGCGAGGGTCTGGGGGATGGACCCCTGGATGCTGGGGGCCTGGTTGGTGAGGGCCTGTGGGCTGGCACTGTGCAGGTGTGGCACCATGTCCCCACAGAGGGTGGAGAGCCTCAGCTCCGAAGGAAACAAAAGAGGAGCCTCCAGCTTCTCCAACCCCCCAGGTCCTCCAAACCTCTTCAGATGCAGAACCAGCACACTACCCAGAGACAGAGAGGAAGAGAGATGAACAGACAGACAATGAAACCAGTCAACAAAATAACAGAGGAGTGAAATGTGTTCGGTGGTGCTCATCCCTAAGTCCTACAACCTGCTCAGGAAGGTAACTACTCCTAAAGGCTCAGGACACAATGACCACTCATTTCATGTAACACTGCTAGTCCTATGAGAGGGTATAAAGGGACAACTCACAGAGGCAGTGTGTGGAACTGCTCCACCTTTAAGGCGTGGAGGCCTTTACAGCCCTCACATGTGAATTCAACCTTTTCACCCTGGTTAGAAACAAAAGCATTACAAAATGAATGACACCACTACAATAATAAGAGCGTATTCTGAGGCAGTGGGCAGCTTGCCCTGGGTGTTAGTCTCTACATGCAGGGCTGAGCCCTAAGTGCTGACTTTGAAAGTGAGTGCTAGGCTGCTCAGCAAGGTGCGCTCAGGGCTGAAGTCCAATGAGAGGTGGTTGTAGTCCTCTCTGGTGGACGACTCGCGCCCACAGCTTCAGAAGCAGCACAAAGAGAAGGAAAATGCATCAAGTCTGTTTCTGTGTCAGGTCTCTACAATGTTTCTGTTATGCCATGTGTTTTGTAATATTGTTTGTAGAAAAATCACTCTTCTCAGTAGATACATTACAACCAATGGGATCTCTTACCTGGTACATGTGCGCACCGACACAAGCTGGAACTCCAGCTGAGAAACAGGGCAGGAATAGTTCACCCCGAGTGTCTTCAGTATCATGCCCTCCTCCTTCAGCTGGCACAGCATGTTCACAAGTAACTCGTGTGCGTCCTATGATGAGGAAGAGAGAGAAACACACCAAGATAAAAGCAAATGATGAAGATAATAAACCCTTTCAAAAAGAGTGCTCGTACACAAGAGAGTAGTGCCTCAGTTACCTGTTGCGTGTCCCCCAGATACTTCAAATCGTATCCCGACAAGGAGTACTTGACCTTCCACATGAGGTCTGCTTTTGAGGCCTGGTTTGCACCACTGTCAGGTAGACTCAAACGGTGCACATCAGACAGACACCTGTAGGGGAGACAGAGAGTAAATTAGCAGCTGACTGGATGGTGTCAACCTACTGGCTTACGCCTGAAGAGGCAGATGAGTATATACAAATATGTTTTATCTAGCGGCACCCCATCATTAGAAATTATTCATTCGAGTCAAAGCAATTTCACCTTTGAGGACGGACAATGAAGCCAAACAACAAAAATGTGTTGTTTATTCTCCTAAGATATTTGTTTTGGATACTGCTCTCAATTCCAGAGCATTTTAAAAAACGACCAAATTTCCCACGGTAAGGTGGAATGTTCAGTCAATGAGCATTATGGGTCATGTAGTCATTCTACACTTTCCAAATTGGCCTACAAATGCCTACATCATAATCATTGTGTCATTGTTGTTCCTCTTGGTTATGAAGATTCCGAAAACAAAAAGAAACTGGAAAATAAACCAAAAATACAATACACAGCAAAATATGAAGTGGTTAAGGTTAGGAAAAGGGTTAGGATTAGTGAAAATGCTCTCCTAACCTGCTACGACAATCACTTTCTATAGAAGTGGCGTGAAAAGAGTGTCCCTTCTTTAATTTATGACCACAAATAATGGGTGTGTGGGGTGAGTGTCTGCTTTTGAGCCTTCCTTACCTGATCAGGTTGGAGAAGGGGGAGGAGCTCCAGAGTTGTTCCTGGTGCAGGATTTCCTTTGAGAAGGACGGCAGGACCAGGAGGCACTGCAGGGTGGCGTTAAGGAAGCAAGTGTTGCCAATGTTAGGCAACCTGTGAAGAAGAAGCAGCCATCAGTACACACAAAGAGATGAATCATAAACCTTCATATCTCTATAAAGTGGTGATAATGGCAGCCATCTTGGTCAGGGATAAATTATATTTAACACAAAGAAGAGGATGTCCTTCAGACCAAGATTGACATAATTCATGGGTTTATAAATATCTAATAAAACGAACATGCTCGATAGTAAGCCATATCCCCATAGTATATCAGACACTTATCTTTAAACAATAAAGAACTTATATTCAATACATTTGAAGTGTGTTGTGGTTTACCCAAGAAGTTCCATTTTAACCAGTGCCCCCCGTTCTCCTCTGGCCCCTTGGGTCTCTTCTGGCCCTCTGGTGGCTGAGCTGGCCCTGGGAAGAGTCATGCTTCTGGTGGCTGAGCTGGTCCTGGGAAGAGTCATGCTTCTGGTGGCTGAGCTGGCCCTGGGAAGAGTCATGCTTCTGGTGGCTGAGCTGGCCCTGGGAAGAGTCATGCTTCTGGTGGCTGAGACTGGCCTCTGGGGTCTTGGACTAGAGTGTTCCTGAAGAGACAGAGGTCTGGAGGAAGGAGAGAAACAGGTCTAAAGCCTCCAACACAGAGATAGTATCACTCTACACAGTCTCTCTATTAAATACTATACTGTACTATAAACACAGTCTGAGTAGTTATGTATGTACTGCTGTCCATATAAATGCAGTGTACCAAGTAGACCAGGGCAATAGGTTAGTACTCTCTTTATCCACTAGATGTGGATAGAAGAGCCTAAAACTACAGTTTGAGGAAAATAACTTTCTGGGACTGTGTTTATCAAGTGTCTCAGAGTAGGAGTCTGATCTAGGATCAGTTTTGACTTTTAGATCATAATAAATCAGATTATTATGGACAGAGTACCTGATCCTAGATTAGCACTCATACTCTTGATAAACACTGGCCCTGGTCTTGTAGCACTAAACCCAACTCTCCAAAGAGACTCTAGGATGGCACTGTACTTTATGTTTGAATTACCTGACTGTTGTGCCCTCATGGCTGGTGTCTCCATGACAGTCTAGAGGGTTGGTAGGAGAGGGAGAACTAGGATGGGACACCACTGGACAGGATTTCACTGGGGAGGGGTGTTTGGCAGGTGACCGGGGTACAGAGGGCTGTTTAGCAGGAGAGCAAGGCTGAGAGGAACATTTAACAGGAGAGGGAGGTGGATGGAGGGAGGAGAGTTGATCAGAGGGTGAGGGGTCAGAGGTGGCGAAGCCATTCTGTTCAGAATGGTCAGATGGAATTGGAGAGGGGGATGAAGTGCCACTCTCCTTCTTCTTTCTTGTCTTCTGCTCCACATCAACTGAATTTGCTTTCTGACGTTTTTTCTGTTGACAAGAAAATGTGATAGTGCTAAATACTTTTTTCCTTGATCCCCAGCCAATGGAAGAGGGGGGTCATCAGAATAGGAAGAGGTAGGCCTAAATTAGAGGAACTTAGCTATCTATCCTAAACCTCAAATAACACAGTATAGACAGGTTACATTGAGTGACATTTGCAAAAGCCAAACTTCATGTACATTTCATGTACACTTTTTATGTATTTGTCAATCAGAATGTACTTTAACTTGTACTCATCCCACTAGGTCTATATAAGAAATACTACTCCAGAATATAAGTAGTTGTTACTCGATTAAATGACCTGATTTCATACCTTTTTGCAGCAGCAGAAACAAGCCATGTTGATAACCAATGAAGACTGATACATTTCCTCATTAACCCATTGTTCAAATTGGCTTTAAGACCATTGTGATGTCATCGGTCATGTATGACACCACCATCTAGCAACCCAATCTCTAATATTTTAAACTATATTGTTCAATGAACCAATATGTTTTATTGAAGAGCAAAGTTATGCAGTATACATACAATATTGTAGATAATATGCTCCATTGTTTTCTTCTTTCTTCTTTTACATTCATTTTTTGTGTGTTGTTTCATTGAACGTACGACCACAATAAAGGCATTTTAAGTGCCTTCATCTTCATCTTCCTTGTTTTTTGACAGCTTCCATGTTGTTTGTGGTTTGGTCATCGGTTTATTTAAATGCCCAATGCTTTTTCTCTTATTCACCAGCAGATGGACAACGGGTTGGTTAAAATAATGTGAACAGGTGATAGAGATTTAGCCTAAACCTCAAACAACAATCCAGATTGGTTAGGGACAGTTTTCCATATTCAATCTTGCCCTGAGGGCAGCTCTGCCTCAAGGACATAATGAATGTGATTGGTTCAATTAAAGCTCAATGGTCAGTGGGCAGAGCTTACAGTGCGAGTTAAATACACTTACTAGGTGATAGGTTGGTGGTGAATGGAAGCCATAACACAAGGTTCCTGGCTTGAATTTTGTTTTCTAACCTCACTCCAACCCCTAAACAATTCTTCTTACCTAAACCTTACCCCAACCCTAGCTAGAGTCCCAGATCTGTTTAGTGCTGTCTTGCCAACGCCTACAGTGGTTCTTCCTTAAAAACCTCTCTGGGATAGCGGGACGGTAGCGTCCCACCTGGCCAATAGCCAGGGAAAATGTAGAGTGCCAAATTCAAAAAAATTATATAAAATCAAACTTTCATTAATTCACACATATAAGATACCAAATTAAAGCTACACTCGTTGTGAATCCAGCCAACATGTCAGATTTCAAAAAGGCTTTTCGGCGAAAGCATAAGATGCTATAATATGATGATAGCACAATGTCAACAAAGAGAGTGTAGCATATTTCAACCATGCCGGCGCTACTCAAAACGCAGATATAAAATATAAAACATGCATTACCTTTGACGAAATTATTTTGTTGGCACTCCAATATGTCCCATAAACATCACAAATGGTCCTTTTGTTCGATTAATTCCGTCCATATATATACAAATTGTCCATTTATTTGGCGCAGTTGATCCAGAAAAAAACAGCTTCCAATTTGCGCAAAGTCACTACAAAATATCTCAAAAATTACCTCTAAACTTTGCCAAAACATTTCAAAGTACTTTTGTAATACAACTTAAGTTATTTGTAAACGTTAATAATCAATCAAATTGAAGACGGGTCTATCTGTTTTCAATACAGGAGATCAACAAACAAACGCTTGTGCAACTCTCAAACAGTACACATGACGTTACTCTACTTCCTGATGGCCTTCTTCATTGCACAAATGAATAACCTCAACCTATTTCCTAAGACTGGTGACATCCAGTGGAAGCAGTAGGAACTGAGATCACAGTGATTAGAAATCTGGCATTCCAATGAAATCTCATTGAACAGACAGTGACTTAAATTTTTTTTTTTTTAATGGTTATTCCTCTGGGTTTTGCCTGCTACATAAGTTCTGTTATACTTACAAATATGATTCAAACAGTTTTAGAAACTTCAGAGGGTTTTCTATCCAAATCTACTAATAATATGCATATCTTATATTCTGGGGATGAGTAGAAGGAAGTTGAAATTGGGCACGCTATTTTTCCCAAAGTAAAAACTCTGCCCCCTATCCTAGAGAAGAAATAAAAGTTGCATCATACTGCAGCACAACTTGCAGGCTGCCGCAGAATTCTATGACACGTTATTTAAGTGTCAGACATTGTTGCCATTAACGCTAGTTAGAGCCAGTTTGACCACCAGAGGGCGTTTTTGAGAAGCGTTTGACTGTTTTTAATATTAAACTAATGGTTGGATAACAGATCGGCTCTCGGAACTCATTAACACGCCTTACTGTGTGTGTTTTGATCCTCTCTGTCTCTGTCTCTGTCTCTGTCTCTGTCTCTGTCTCTGTCTCTGTCTCTGTCTCTGTCTCTGTCTCTGTCTCTGTCTCTCTCTCTCTCTCGGTCTCACTCACTCACTCACTTGCTGTCTTGACCTCTGAATGCCTCGGCTATGGAAAGCCAACTGACATTTACTCCTAAGGTGCTTACCGGTTGAACCCTCTATATCCACTCTTTATATTTACAGTAGTGATGGACAGCTGGAGGCATTTTGTTTTTCACAAGCTAGCAGGCTGTGAATTTTGCCAACAAGCTGACCTAACTAAGAAATACATTGCATTGGTTGCCATGGTGAATAATCCAATAATAATTGGTTGGACACATGAAAGGAAACATCAAGGAGTTTACCGGAATCTCTAAATTAAAATACTTGCAGATCAATGCAGATCAACAAATTACAGTAGTAGATCTAATTACATTTAGAGGATTCTACATTAATATCTAATGGGCTTTTATACAATTATGATGCAGGGCTAATATTAAATGAATATATTTGTAGGGGTTGGGCAAATCTGGTTTGAGAGTACTTAATCATTGAATACATTGCAAGTTTGCCCATTTTTGCCTTTAGGCTGCACTTTACAATAGGACTCATCTCTGACTGACTGCAACATCTACAGTGGTAAAATATAAATATATTTTTGAATTACTTGTATATGTTTATTAAGTAGTCTTGCATGTCTCAGAGCAGCACAAAACGGTGCTGAAATAGTTGACCATACGCGGGTCGGCTTTTGCTTCAAGTCCCATTGTAACAATTGGATGGCTTTGGAAGTTTCAGTAAGCAACAGTTTGTTGCCTTCAGTAGCCTACTTTATTCTTAAAATAACTCCAGCAGAGAGAAGAGAAAGGAGCCTTAAATAATTCAACATTAAAGCGATTTAATTCACAAATCCATTGACTGTATCATATATTTGCCATCAACCAAAAACACACCGTGGTAGGACATGTTATTGATTTGTTGTTGTTGTTGACTACTTCAAAATGCATATGTTTATTAGTCTACTGTGCAGTCTGACAATGAACATAGCCTACAGTACATAGTAAACATGGCAAAGATGCCTAATTCCTTTCATAAGGGAGAGCAGGCCATGTCCAGACTTTCTCGGTGACCTCAAGTCCTCATTAACTCTGTCTTTATTGCTTTTTGGGGTTGCATCAGTCATGGACAGAAACGTCTGAGACACAGTATTAATGATGAACACCTGGAGGTTCACTGGTTAGCCACATTTGCCTCAGTATCCATCCCAGTTGGGGTGGCAGGTAGCCTAGTGGTTAGAGCGTTGGGCCAGTGTCATGACTGTCCTGCTCGGCTCAGGTTACCAATGACCACAATCCTGCAGAGAGATTTCATCCCCACCAGAGGAGAAGGGATCTCAAGGGATAGGAAGATATGAGGTTTTTATGACCCCTCACGCCCATGGTAAATCTTAGGCGACAGACAAAATTCCTTTGTCCTCTCACTATGGAGAACCAGCCTCAGAACATTAAACATGAAATTAAGGGACTTTGGAACAATGGTTTCTGTCAGCCACAATGGTGGTCATGACGATAGATGGAATATGAAAATGTATGTCATTTTTGTTTTGTTATTAAAGGTTAATAGATTACGTTATTACGCAAACATTGTAACGTTAAGAGTTTTCCTAGTATATGTTTGATGTTTATACATTGTACGTTGTGTGGAAAATGTCCAAATCAAAGAGAATGTTTTGGTAAAGATGAAATGTGAAGTTAGTTGTCTAAAATTGGATTTGAGTAAAATCTAGACCTTGCCTCTTAACTTGGTACGCCCAGAGAATTGCCCTGAAGGCGGTTACGCCCGATTCTGACCCGAGGGTATAAAACATGTGAGTGAAGAAATAACATATCAGACTAAGTGACACAAGCTGCAGCCAAGGTCTAAAAAGTCAACGAACCCAAAACGCCCAAATTTTGGGTAACACGCGCCATAGTGTGTTGGCCCGTTATACTAAGTTCTAAACAATAGCCTAGAATGTGTTTTTGTGTATGTGTATCTTTTACCATCATTTTAGCTTTCTAGTAAATAAATACTCAACTAAGATTGGTGTGGTACGAACTCATTGGTGGGACCCGGGTCCGTGCAGATATCCGGATTATGCGACGTTCAGAATGAGATGCATGGGCCTTATCAAAGAAGTCAAAGAGGTGGGCATGGGCCCTGTCAAAGAGGTCAGAGAGGTGGGCATGGGTCCTGTCAAAGAAGTCAAAAAGGTGGGCATGGGCCCCATCAAAGAGGTCAGAGAGGTGGGCATGGGCCCTGTCAAAGAGGTCAAAGAGGTGGGCATGGGCCTTGTCATAGAAGTCAAAGAGGTGGGCATGGGTCCTGTCAAAGAAGTCAAAGAGGTGGGCATGGGCCCTGTCAAAGAGGTCAGAGAGGTGGGCATGAGCCCTGTCAAAGAAGTCAAAGAGGTGGGCATGAGCCCTGTCAAAGAAGTCAAAGAGGTGGGCATGAGCCCTGTCAAAGAAGTCAAAGAGGTGGGCATGAGCCCTGTCAAAGAAGTCAAAGAGGTGGGCATGAGCCCTGTCAAAGAAGTCAAAGAGGTGGGCATGAGCCCTGTCAAAGAAGTCAAAGAGGTGGGCATGAGCCCTGTCAAAGAAGTCAAAGAGGTGGGCATGAGCCATGTCATAGAAGTCAAAGAGGTGGGCATGAGCCCTGTCATAGAAGTCAAAAGAGGTGGGCATGAGCCCTGTCATAGAGGTCAGAGAGATGGGCATGAGACCTGTCATAGAGGTCAGAGAGGTGGGCATGGGTCCTGTCATAGAGGTCAGAGAGGTGGGCATGAGCCCTGTCATAGAGGTCAGAGAGGTGGGCATGAGACCTGTCATAGAGGTCAGAGAGGTGGGCATGGGTCCTGTCATAGAGGTCAGAGAGGTGGGCATGGGCCTTGTCAAAGAGGTCAGAGAGGTGGGCATGAGACCTGTCATAGAGGTCAGAGAGGTGGGCATGGGCCTTGTCAAAGAGGTCAGAGAGGTGGGCATGAGACCTGTCATAGAGGTCAGAGAGGTGGGCATGAGACCTGTCATAGAGGTCAGAGAGGTGGGCATGAGCCCTGTCAAACAAGTCAAAGAGGTGGGCATGAGCCCTGTCATAGAGGTCAGAGAGGTGGGCATGAGACCTGTCATAGAGGTCAGAGAGGTGGGCATGAGACCTGTCATAGAGGTCTGAGAGGTGGGCATGAGACCTGTCATAGAAGTGGACATCAGGGAGAGGGAGACAAATGGTAGGGAACTGTTGTGTCTAATGAAGTCCAGGCCATTGTCGTTGACCAGGTGGTAAAGAGATGGCAGAGGCTGCCAGATTAGTTCCCCCCCAATCTGAAAAGATCAACTGTTATTTCGATCATGAGAACATTTCGCCAAGAAAACTGGTAAGTCTGCAGGATATGCACTATGCTGAATGACATATTGTAACGCATGTAAATTCACAAACATGTTCCATTATTCTAACAGCATGATCTCTTGACAATAAACTCTGTTCTACCCTCAGAACTGACAGAAGACCCCAGTGGTGTCTGTGTGCTGACCGACCAGCAGGAGTGGACAATGGTGGAAATGGTGATGGCCAGGAATGACATACGGCTGTCTGAAATAGAGCAGGCCATTGAGGAGAACGATGACACCTTTGCCAATGTGGCATCCATCAGCCTACCAACATTCGCCCACCTTTTGAAGAGGCCCCAGGTATCTATGAAACACATTTACCTGGTGCCTTTTGAGAGAAACAACGATAGACGTTAGATTGGTCTCCCCACAGCACAAGAGCAAAAGGGGTGTGCGGATGATGGGAATTAGGGAACTCCCAGTCTGACTCACCATAGTACTGGTACCCACTAGAGACAGGGGTTTCCTAATAGGGCAGGTAGCTATAAAATGTCCTGCCCCTCCACAGTACAGACAACAGTTATTATTCATCCTCTGTGAGCGCTCCCAAACGGATAGCCTAGTTCTTCCCAACTGCATAGGCTCAGGAGTATCCAACTCACCCGTCGTAGATTCACGAGAGAGCTCGGGTGACTTCGACTTCTCTCGGAAGAGTAGCCTTCGGAAACTTACGGATTCCGTAGGAGGTGAACGCGCCATATCGGGGGCACGAGTGTGCCCGAGACCAGACCTCCTCTCACTCTTGCGTTCCCTTAGGCGTCCATCCAGACACAGGAGGCAGATGGTTGGAGTCTTACAACGTTTATTAAAACCTCTTTGGGGTAGGTGGGATGCTAGCGTCCCATCTGGCCAGCATCCGGTGAAATTGCAGAGCGCGAATTTCAAAATACAAAATTCGTAATATTAAACATTCATGAAAATACAAATGTTATGCATCAGTTAAGAGCTTAACTTCTTGTTAATCCAGCCGCTTTGTCAGATTCCAAAAAGGCTTTACGGCGAAAGCATACCATGCCATTATCTGAGGACAGCGCCCTGCATACAAAAGCATTACAAACATTTTCCAAACAAGCAGAGGCGTCACGAAAGTCAGAAATAGCGATAAAATAAATCACTTACTTTCGAAGATCTTCCTCTATTTGCAATCCAAAGGGTCCCAGCTACATCACAAATGGTCGTTTTGTTTGATAAAGTCCTTCTTTATATCCCAAAAAAGTCAGTTTAGTTGGCACGCTTGATTCAGTAATCCACCGGTTTCCCTCGTTGAAAATGCATACAAATGAATTCCAAAAGTTACCAATAAACCAATAAGTCAAACAACATTTCTAATCAATCCTCAGGTATCCTAATATGTAAATAAACAATCAAATTTATGACGGAGAGTAGTATGTTCATTACTGGAGATGAACCCTCACCGACGAACGCCACAAAACTACAGCCAAAATGGGAGCCACCTAGAAAAACTTCAAATTCTAGCTCATTTTTCAAAAAGCAAGCCTGAAACTCTTTCTAAAGACTGTTGATATCTACTGGAATCCCTAGGAACTGCAATCTGGGAGGTATTCATTTGATATTCCCATAGACAGGCATTATAATGAGTGGTGAGCTCAAAAAAAAGAATTCTCCTCGGGTTTTCCCCTGCCATATCAGTTCTGTTATACTCACAGACATTATTTTAACAGTTTTAGACATTTTTGAGTGTTTTCTATCTATTATATGCATATCCTAGCTTCTGGGCCTGAGTAACAGGCAGTTTACTTTGGGCAGCTCAGTCATCCAAACTTCCGAATCATGCCCCCGAGCCCTAAGAAGTTAATCCAAAAGGGGTAGGCAAGAGAATTGTCATGGACATGCAAAAAGGTCAAAACCAGATCAGAGTCTAGGAGGTACAGAGTGGCAGACAGGCTAATGGTCAAGGCAGGCAGAATGGTCAAGCAGGGGGGTACAAAGTCCAGAAACAGGAAAGGGTCAAAACCAGGAGGACTAGAAAAAAGAGAATTCAAAAAGTAGAAGAACGGGAAAAACGCTGGTTGACTTGGAAACGTACAAGAAGAACTGGCACAGAGAGACAGGAAACACAGGGATAAATACACAGGGGAAAAAAGCGACACCTGGAGGGACTGGAGACGATAACAGGAACATGTGAAACAGATCAGGGTGTGACATCATGACGTCTGTACAGTAGACACAACATGAGGTCAGGATATTAGACACAACATGATGTCAGTACAGTAGACACAACATGAGGGCAGTGTAGTAGACAACATGAGGTCAGTACATTAGACACAACATGAGGTCAGTACAGTAGACACAACATGAGGTCAGTATAGTAGACAACATGAGGTCAGTATAGTAGACAACATGAGGTCAGTATAGTAGACGCAACATGAGGTCAGTATAGTAGACACAACATGAGGTCAGTACAGTAGACACAACATGAGGTCAGTATAGTAGACACAACATGAGGTCAGTGTAGTAGACAACATGAGGTCAGCAGCATACCACCCTGCATACCACTGCTGGCTTGCTTCTGAAGCTAAGCAGGGTTGGTCCTGGTCAGTCCCTGGATGGGAGACCAGGTGCTGCTGGAAGTGGTGTTGGAGGGCCAGTAGGAGGCACTCTTTCCTCTGGTCTAAACAAAGATCCCAATGCCCCAGGGCAGTGATTTGGGACACTGCTCTGTGTAGGGTGCCGTCTTTCGGATGGGACGTTAAACGGGTGTCCTGACTCTCTGAGGTCATTAAAGATCCCATGGCACTTATCGTAAGAGTAGGGGTGTTAACCCCGGTGTCCTGGCTAAATTCCCAACCTGGCCCTCAACCATCACGGTCACCTAATAATCCCCAGTTTACAATTGGCTCATTCATCCACCTCCTCTCCCCTGTAACTATTCCCCAGGTCGTTGCTGCAAATGAGAACGTGTTCTCAGTCAACTTACCTGGTAAAATAACGGTATAAAAATAAAACATTAGACACAACATGAGGTCAGTATAGTAGACACAACATGAGGTCAGTACAGTAGACAACATGAGGTCAGTATAGTAGACACAACATGAGGTCAGTACAGTAAACACAACATGAGGTCAGTATAGTAGACACAACATGAGGTCAGTACATTAGACACAACATGAGGTCAGTACATTAGACACAACATGAGGTCAGTATAGTAGACACAACATGAGGTCAGTACATTAGACACAACATGAGGTCAGTACATTAGACACAACATGAGGTCAGTACATTAGACACAACATGAGGTCAGTACAGTAGACACAACATGAGGTCAGTACAGTAGACACAACATGAGGTCAGTACAGTAGACACAACATGAGGTCAGTATAGTAGACAACATGAGGTCAGTACATTAGACACAACATGAGGTCAGTATAGTAGACAACATGAGGTCAGTACATTAGACACAACATGAGGTCAGTATAGTAGACAACATGAGGTCAGTACAGTAGACACAACATGAGGTCAGTATAGTAGACACAACATGAGGTCAGTACAGTAGACAACATGAGGTCAGTATAGTAGACACAACATGAGGTCAGTACAGTAAACACAACATGAGGTCAGTACATTAGACACAACATGAGGTCAGTACATTAGACACAACATGAGGTCAGTACATTAGACACAACATGAGGTCAGTACATTAGACACAACATGAGGTCAGTACAGTAGACACAACATGAGGTCAGTACAGTAGACACAACATGAGGTCAGTACATTAGACACAACATGAGGTCAGTACATTAGACACAACATGAGGTCAGTATAGTAGACAACATGAGGTCAGTACATTAGACACAACATGAGGTCAGGACATTAGACACAACATGAGGTCAGTATAGTAGACAACATGAGGTCAGTATAGTAGACAACATGAGGTCAGTATATTAGACACAACATGAGGTCAGTATAGTAGACAACATGAGGTCAGTACATTAGACACAACATGAGGTCAGTATAGTAGACAACATGAGGTCAGTACATTAGACACAACATGAGGTCAGTATAGTAGACAACATGAGGTCAGTACATTAGACACAACATGAGGTCAGTATAGTAGACAACATGAGGTCAGTACATTAGACACAACATGAGGTCAGTATAGTAGACAACATGAGGTCAGTACATTAGACACAACATGAGGTCAGTATAGTAGACAACATGAGGTCAGTACATTAAACACAACATGAGGTCAGTATAGTAGACAACATGAGGTCAGTACGTTAGACACAACATGAGGTCAGTATAGTAGACACAACTTGAGGTCAGTATAGTAGACACAACATGAGGTCAGTACATTAGACACAACATGAGGTCAGTACATTAGACACAACATGAGGTCAGTACATTAGACACAACATGAGGTCAGTATAGTAGACACAACATGAGGTCAGTACAGTAGACACAACATGAGGTCAGTACATTAGACACAACATGAGGTCAGTACATTAGACACAACATGAGGTCAGTATAGTAGACAACATGAGGTCAGTACATTAGACACAACATGAGGTCAGGACATTAGACACAACATGAGGTCAGTATAGTAGACAACATGAGGTCAGTACATTAAACACAACATGAGGTCAGTATAGTAGACACAACATGAGGTCAGTATAGTAGACAACATGAGGTCAGTATATTAGACACAACATGAGGTCAGTATAGTAGACAACATGAGGTCAGTACATTAGACACAACATGAGGTCAGTATAGTAGACAACATGAGGTCAGTACATTAGACACAACATGAGGTCAGTATAGTAGACAACATGAGGTCAGTACATTAAACACAACATGAGGTCAGTATAGTAGACAACATGAGGTCAGTACGTTAGACACAACATGAGGTCAGTATAGTAGACACAACATGAGGTCAGTACATTAGACACAACATGATGTCAGTACATTAGACACAACATGAGGTCAGGACATTAGACACAACATGAGGTCAGTACAGTAGATACAACATGAGGTCAGTATAGTAGACAAAACATGATGTCAGTACATTAGACACAACATGAGGTCAGTATAGTAGACACAACATGATGTCAGTACATTAGACACAACATGAGGTCAGTATAGTTGACACAACATGAGGTCAGTACAGTAGACACAACATGATGTCAGTACATTAGACACAACATGAGGTCAGGACATTAGACACAACATGAGGTCAGTACAGTAGATACAACATGAGGTCAGTATAGTAGACACAACATGATGTCAGTACATTAGACACAACATGAGGTCAGTATAGTAGACACAACATGGTGTCAGTATATTAGACACAACATGAGGTCAGTATAGTAGACACAACATGAGGTCAGTACAGTAGACAACATGAGGTCAGTATAGTAGACACAACATGAGGTCAGTACAGTAAACACAACATGAGGTCAGTACATTAGACACAACATGAGGTCAGTACATTAGACACAACATGAGGTCAGGACAGTAGACACAACATGAGGTCAGTATAGTAGACACAAAATGAGGTCAGTATAGTAGACAACATGAGGTCAGTATATTAGACACAACATGAGGTCAGTATATTAGACACAACATGAGGTCAGTACATTAGACACAACATGAGGTCAGTATAGTAGACACAACTTGAGGTCAGTATAGTAGACACAACATGAGGTCAGTACATTAGACACAACATGAGGTCAGTACATTAGACACAACATGAGGTCAGTACATTAGACACAACATGAGGTCAGTATAGTAGACACAACATGAGGTCAGTACAGTAGACACAACATGAGGTCAGTACATTAGACACAACATGAGGTCAGTACATTAGACACAACATGAGGTCAGTATAGTAGACAACATGAGGTCAGTACATTAGACACAACATGAGGTCAGGACATTAGACACAACATGAGGTCAGTATAGTAGACAACATGAGGTCAGTACATTAGACACAACATGAGGTCAGTATAGTAGACAACATGAGGTCAGTACATTAAACACAACATGAGGTCAGTATAGTAGACAACATGAGGTCAGTACATTAGACACAACATGAGGTCAGTATAGTAGACAACATGAGGTCAGTACAGTAGACACAACATGAGGTCAGTATAGTAGACACAACATGAGGTCAGTACAGTAGACAACATGAGGTCAGTATAGTAGACACAACATGAGGTCAGTACAGTAAACACAACATGAGGTCAGTACATTAGACACAACTTGAGGTCAGTACATTAGACACAACATGAGGTCAGGACAGTAGACACAACATGAGGTCAGTATAGTAGACACAAAATGAGGTCAGTATAGTAGACAACATGAGGTCAGTATATTAGACACAACATGAGGTCAGTACATTAGACACAACATGAGGTCAGTATAGTAGACACAACTTGAGGTCAGTATAGTAGACACAACATGAGGTCAGTACATTAGACACAACATGAGGTCAGTACATTAGACACAACATGAAGTCAGTACATTAGACACAACATGAGGTCAGTATAGTAGACACAACATGAGGTCAGTACAGTAGACACAACATGAGGTCAGTACATTAGACACAACATGAGGTCAGTACATTAGACACAACATGAGGTCAGTATAGTAGACAACATGAGGTCAGTACATTAGACACAACATGAGGTCAGGACATTAGACACAACATGAGGTCAGTATAGTAGACAACATGAGGTCAGTACATTAGACACAACATGAGGTCAGTATAGTAGACAACATGAGGTCAGTACATTAAACACAACATGAGGTCAGTATAGTAGACACAACATGAGGTCAGTATAGTAGACAACATGGGGTCAGTATATTAGACACAACATGAGGTCAGTATAGTAGACAACATGAGGTCAGTACATTAGACACAACATGAGGTCAGTATAGTAGACAACATGAGGTCAGTACATTAGACACAACATGAGGTCAGTATAGTAGACAACATGAGGTCAGTACGTTAGACACAACATGAGGTCAGTATAGTAGACACAACATGAGGTCAGTACATTAGACACAACATGATGTCAGTACATTAGACACAACATGAGGTCAGGACATTAGACACAACATGAGGTCAGTACAGTAGATACAACATGAGGTCAGTATAGTAGACAAAACATGATGTCAGTACATTAGACACAACATGAGGTCAGTATAGTAGACACAACATGATGTCAGTACATTAGACACAACATGAGGTCAGTATAGTTGACACAACATGAGGTCAGTACAGTAGACACAACATGATGTCAGTACATTAGACTCAACATGAGGTCAGGACATTAGACACAACATGAGGTCAGTACAGTAGATACAACATGAGGTCAGTATAGTAGACACAACATGATGTCAGTACATTAGACACAACATGAGGTCAGTATAGTAGACACAACATGATGTCAGTACATTAGACACAACATGAGGTCAGTATAGTAGACACAACATGATGTCAGTACATTAGACACAACATGAGGTCAGTATAGTTGACACAACATGAGGTCAGTACAGTAGACACAACATGATGTCAGTACATTAGACACAACATGAGGTCAGGACATTAGACACAACATGAGGTCAGTACAGTAGATACAACATGAGGTCAGTATAGTAGACACAACATGATGTCAGTACATTAGACACAACATGAGGTCAGTATAGTAGACACAACATGGTGTCAGTATATTAGACACAACATGAGGTCAGTATAGTAGACACAACATGAGGTCAGTACAGTAGACAACATGAGGTCAGTATAGTAGACACAACATGAGGTCAGTACAGTAAACACAACATGAGGTCAGTACATTAGACACAACATGAGGTCAGTACATTAGACACAACATGAGGTCAGGACAGTAGACACAACATGAGGTCAGTATAGTAGACACAAAATGAGGTCAGTATAGTAGACAACATGAGGTCAGTATATTAGACACAACATGAGGTCAGTATATTAGACACAACATGAGGTCAGTACATTAGACACAACATGAGGTCAGTATAGTAGACACAACTTGAGGTCAGTATAGTAGACACAACATGAGGTCAGTACATTAGACACAACATGAGGTCAGTACATTAGACACAACATGAGGTCAGTACATTAGACACAACATGAGGTCAGTATAGTAGACACAACATGAGGTCAGTACAGTAGACACAACATGAGGTCAGTACATTAGACACAACATGAGGTCAGTACATTAGACACAACATGAGGTCAGTATAGTAGACAACATGAGGTCAGTACATTAGACACAACATGAGGTCAGGACATTAGACACAACATGAGGTCAGTATAGTAGACAACATGAGGTCAGTACATTAGACACAACATGAGGTCAGTATAGTAGACAACATGAGGTCAGTACATTAAACACAACATGAGGTCAGTATAGTAGACAACATGAGGTCAGTACATTAGACACAACATGAGGTCAGTATAGTAGACAACATGAGGTCAGTACAGTAGACACAACATGAGGTCAGTATAGTAGACACAACATGAGGTCAGTACAGTAGACAACATGAGGTCAGTATAGTAGACACAACATGAGGTCAGTACAGTAAACACAACATGAGGTCAGTACATTAGACACAACTTGAGGTCAGTACATTAGACACAACATGAGGTCAGGACAGTAGACACAACATGAGGTCAGTATAGTAGACACAAAATGAGGTCAGTATAGTAGACAACATGAGGTCAGTATATTAGACACAACATGAGGTCAGTACATTAGACACAACATGAGGTCAGTATAGTAGACACAACTTGAGGTCAGTATAGTAGACACAACATGAGGTCAGTACATTAGACACAACATGAGGTCAGTACATTAGACACAACATGAAGTCAGTACATTAGACACAACATGAGGTCAGTATAGTAGACACAACATGAGGTCAGTACAGTAGACACAACATGAGGTCAGTACATTAGACACAACATGAGGTCAGTACATTAGACACAACATGAGGTCAGTATAGTAGACAACATGAGGTCAGTACATTAGACACAACATGAGGTCAGGACATTAGACACAACATGAGGTCAGTATAGTAGACAACATGAGGTCAGTACATTAGACACAACATGAGGTCAGTATAGTAGACAACATGAGGTCAGTACATTAAACACAACATGAGGTCAGTATAGTAGACACAACATGAGGTCAGTATAGTAGACAACATGGGGTCAGTATATTAGACACAACATGAGGTCAGTATAGTAGACAACATGAGGTCAGTACATTAGACACAACATGAGGTCAGTATAGTAGACAACATGAGGTCAGTACATTAGACACAACATGAGGTCAGTATAGTAGACAACATGAGGTCAGTACATTAAACACAACATGAGGTCAGTATAGTAGACAACATGAGGTCAGTACGTTAGACACAACATGAGGTCAGTATAGTAGACACAACATGAGGTCAGTACATTAGACACAACATGATGTCAGTACATTAGACACAACATGAGGTCAGGACATTAGACACAACATGAGGTCAGTACAGTAGATACAACATGAGGTCAGTATAGTAGACAAAACATGATGTCAGTACATTAGACACAACATGAGGTCAGTATAGTAGACACAACATGATGTCAGTACATTAGACACAACATGAGGTCAGTACAGTAGATACAACATGAGGTCAGTATAGTAGACACAACATGATGTCAGTACATTAGACACAACATGAGGTCAGTATAGTAGACACAACATGATGTCAGTACATTAGACACAACATGAGGTCAGTATAGTAGACACAACATGATGTCAGTACATTAGACACAACATGAGGTCAGTATATTAGACACAACATGAGGTCAGTATAGTAGACAACATGAGGTCAGTATAGTAGACAACATGAGGTCAGTATAGTAGACACAACATGAGGTCAGTGTAGTAGACAACATGAGGTCAGTACAGTAGACACAACATGAGGTCAGTATAGTAGACACAACATGAGGTCAGTGTAGTAGACAACATGAGGTCAGTACATTAGACACAACATGAGGTCAGTACAGTACACACAACATGAGGTCAGTATAGTAGACACAACATGAGGTCAGTACAGTAGACAACATGAGGTCAGTATAGTAGACAACATGAGGTCAGTATAGTAGACAACATGAGGTCAGCATAGTAGACAACATGAGGTCAGTATAGTAGACACATCATGAGGTCAGTACAGTAGACACCATGAGGTCAGTACAGTAGACAACATGAGGTCAGTATAGTAGACAACATGAGGTCAGTATAGTAGACAACATGAGGTCAATATAGTAGACACATCATGAGGTCAGTACAGTAGACACCATGAGGTCAGTATAGTAGACAACATGAGGTCAGTATAGTAGACAACATGAGGTCAGTATAGTAGACAGCATGAGGTCAGTATAGTAGACAACATGAGGTCAGTATAGTAGACAACATGAGGTCAGTATAGTAGACAACATGAGGGCAGTATAGTAGACAACATGAGGTCAGTATAGTAGACACAACATGAGGGCAGTATAGTAGACAACATGAGGTCAGTATAGTAGACAACATGAGGTCAGTATAGTAGACAACATGAGGTCAGTATAGTAGACACATCATGAGGTCAGTACAGTAGACAACATGAGGGCAGTATAGTAGACAACATGAGGTCAGTATAGTAGACAACATGAGGTCAGTATAGTAGAAAACATGACACCAGTATAGTAGACACATCATGAGGTCAGTACAGTAGACACCATGAGGTCAGTATAGTAGACAACATGAGGTCAGTATAGTAGACAACATGAGGTCAGTATAGTAAACAACATGAGGTCAGTATAGTAGACAACATGAGGTCAGTATAGCAGACAACATGAGACGAGTATAGTAGACACATTATGAGGTCAGTACAGTAGACACCATGAGGTCAGTATAGTAGACAACATGAGGTCAGTATAGTAGACAACATGAGGTCAGTATAGTAGACAACATGAGGTCAGTATAGTAGACAACATGAGACCAGTATAGTAGACACATCATGAGGTCAGTACAGTAGACACCATGAGGTCAGTATAGTAGACAACATGAGGTCAGTATAGTAGACAACATGAGGTCAGTATAGTAGACAACATGAGGTCAGTATAGTAGACACAACATGAGGTCAGTATAGTAGACAACATGAGGTCAGTATAGTGGACAACATGAGACCAGTATAGTAGACACATCATGAGGTCAGTACAGTAGACACCATGAGGTCAGTATAGTAGACAACATGAGGTCAGTATAGTAGACAACATGAGGTCAGTATAGTAGACAACATGAGGTCAGTATAGTAGACAACATGAGGGCAGTATAGTAGACAACATGAGGTCAGTATAGTAGACACACCATAAGGTAAGTATATTAGACAACATGAGGGCAGTATAGTAGACAACATGAGGTCAGTATAGTAGACAACATGAGGTCAGTATAGTAGACAACATGAGGGCAGTATAGTAGACAACATGAGGTCAGTATAGTAGACAACATGAGGTAAGTATATTAGACAACATGAGGGCAGTATAGTAGACAACATGAGGTCAGTATAGTAGACAACATGAGGTAAGTATATTAGACAACATGAGGTAAGTATATTAGACAACATGAGGTCAGTATAGTAGACAACATGAGGTCAGTATAGTAGACAACATGAGGTCAGTATAGTAGACACAACATGAGGTCAGTATAGTAGACAACATGAGGTCAGTATAGTAGACAACATGAGGTAAGTATATTAGACAACATGAGGTCAGTATAGTAGACAACATGAGGTCAGTATAGTAGACACAACATGAGGTCAGTATAGTAGACAACATGAGGTCAGTATAGTAGACAACATGAGGTCAGTATATTAGACAACATGAGGTCAGTATAGTCGACAACATGAGGTCAGTACAGTAGACAACATGAGGTCAGTACAGTAGACAGCATGAGGTCAGTACAGTAGACAACATGAGGTCAGTACAGTAGACAACATGAGGTCAGTACAGTAGACAGCATGAGGTCAGTATAGTAGACAACATGAGGGCAGTATAGTAGACACAACATGAGGTCAGTGTAGTAGACAACATGAGGTCAGTATAGTAGACAACATGAGGTCAGTATAGTAGACAACATGAGGTCAGTATAGTAGACAACATGAGGTCAGTATAGTAAACAACATGAGGTCAGTGTAGTAGACAACATGAGGTCAGTATAGTAGACAACATGAGGTCAGTATAGTAGACACCATGAGGTCAGTGTAGTAGACAACATGAGGTCAGTATAGTAAACAACATGAGGTCAGTATAGTAGACAACATGAGGTCAGTATAGTAGACAACATGAGATCAGTATAGTAGACAACATGAGGTCAGTGTAGTTTACAACATGAGATCAGTATAGTAGACAACATGAGGGCAGTATAGTAGACAACATGAGGTCAGTATAGTAAACAACATGAGGGCAGTATAGTAGACAACATGAGGTCAGTATAGTAGACAACATGAGGGCAGTATAGTAGACAACATGAGGTCAGTATAGTAGACAACATGAGGTCAGTATAGTAGACAACATGAGGTCAGTATAGTAGACAACATGAGGTCAGTGTAGTATACAACATGAGGTCAGTATAGTAGACAACATGAGGTCAGTATAGTAGACAACATGAGGTCAGTATAGTAAACAACATGAGGTCAGTGTAGTAGACAACATGAGGTCAGTATAGTAGACAACATGAGGTCAGTATAGTAGACACAACATGAGGTCAGTATAGTAGACAACATGAGGTCAATATAGTAGACAACATGAGGTCAGTATAGTAGACAACATGAGGTCAGTATAGTAGACAACATGAGGTCAGTGTAGTAGACACAACATGAGGTCAGTATAGTAGAAACAACATGAGGTCAGTATAGAAGACACAACATGAGGTCAGTATAGTAGACAACATGAGGGCAGTATAGTAGACAACATGAGGTCAGTATAGTAGACAACATGAGGTCAGTATAGTAGACAACATGAGGTCAGTATAGTAGACAACATGAGGTCAGTATATTAGACAGCATGAGGGCAGTATAGTAGACAACATGAGGTCAGTATAGTAGACAACATGAGGTCAGTACAGTAGACACCATGAGGTCAGTATAGTAGACACCATGAGGTCAGTACATTAGACACAACATGAGGTCAGTATAGTAGACACAACATGATGTCAGTACATTAGACACAACATGAGGTCAGTATAGTAGACACAACATGATGTCAGTACATTAGACACAACATGAGGTCAGTATAGTAGACAACATGAGGTCAGTATAGTAGACAACATGAGGTCAGTATAGTAGACACAACATGAGGTCAGTGTAGTAGACAACATGAGGTCAGTATAGTAGACAACATGAGGTCAGTACAGTAGACACAACATGAGGTCAGTATAGTAGACACAACATGAGGTCAGTGTAGTAGACAACATGAGGTCAGTACATTAGACACAACATGAGGTCAGTACAGTACACACAACATGAGGTCAGTATAGTACACACAACATGAGGTCAGTACAGTAGACAACATGAGGTCAGTATAGTAGACAACATGAGGTCAGTATAGTAGACAACATGAGGTCAGTATAGTAGACAACATGAGGTCAGTATAGTAGACAACATGAGGTCAGTATAGTAGACACATCATGAGGTCAGTACAGTAGACACCATGAGGTCAGTACAGTAGACAACATGAGGTCAGTATAGTAGACAACATGAGGTCAGTATAGTAGACAACATGAGGTCAATATAGTAGACACATCATGAGGTCAGTACAGTAGACACCATGAGGTCAGTATAGTAGACAACATGAGGTCAGTATAGTAGACAACATGAGGTCAGTATAGTAGACAGCATGAGGTCAGTATAGTAGACAACATGAGGTCAGTATAGTAGACAACATGAGGTCAGTATAGTAGACAACATGAGGGCAGTATAGTAGACAACATGAGGTCAGTATAGTAGACACAACATGAGGGCAGTATAGTAGACAACATGAGGTCAGTATAGTAGACAACATGAGGTCAGTATAGTAGACAACATGAGGTCAGTATAGTAGACACATCATGAGGTCAGTACAGTAGACAACATGAGGGCAGTATAGTAGACAACATGAGGTCAGTATAGTAGACAACATGAGGTCAGTATAGTAGAAAACATGAGACCAGTATAGTAGACACATCATGAGGTCAATACAGTAGACACCATGAGGTCAGTATAGTAGACAACATGAGGTCAGTATAGTAGACAACATGAGGTCAGTATAGTAAACAACATGAGGTCAGTATAGTAGACAACACAAGGTCAGTATAGTAGACAACATGAGACAAGTATAGTAGACACATCATGAGGTCAGTACAGTAGACACCATGAGGTCAGTATAGTAGACAACATGAGGTCAGTATAGTAGACAACATGAGGTCAGTATAGTAGACAACATGAGGTCAGTATAGTAGACAACATGAGACCAGTATAGTAGACACATCATGAGGTCAGTACAGTAGACACCATGAGGTCAGTATAGTAGACAACATGAGGTCAGTATAGTAGACAACATGAGGTCAGTATAGTAGACAACATGAGGTCAGTATAGTAGACACAACATGAGGTCAGTATAGTAGACAACATGAGGTCAGTATAGTAGACAACATGAGACCAGTATAGTAGACACATCATGAGGTCAGTACAGTAGACACCATGAGGTCAGTATAGTAGACAACATGAGGTCAGTATAGTAGACAACATGAGGTCAGTATAGTAGACAACATGAGGTCAGTATAGTAGACAACATGAAGGCAGTATAGTAGACAACATGAGGTCAGTATAGTAGACACACCATGAGGTAAGTATATTAGACAACATGAGGGCAGTATAGTAGACAACAAGAGGGCAGTATAGTAGACAACATGAGGTCAGTATAGTAGACAACATGAGGGCAGTATAGTAGACAACATGAGGTCAGTATAGTAGACAACATGAGGTAAGTATATTAGACAACATGAGGGCAGTATAGTAGACAACATGAGGTCAGTATAGTAGACAACATGAGGTCAGTATAGTAGACAACATGAGGTAAGTATATTAGACAACATGAGGGCAGTATAGTAGACAACATGAGGTCAGTATAGTAGACAACATGAGGTCAGTATAGTAGACACAACATGAGGTCAGTATAGTAGACAACATGAGGTCAGTATAGTAGACAACATGAGGTAAGTATATTCGACAACATGAGGTCAGTATAGTAGACAACATGAGGTCAGTATAGTAGACACAACATGAGGTCAGTATAGTAGACAACATGAGGTCAGTATAGTAGACAACATGAGGTCAGTATATTAGACAACATGAGGTCAGTATAGTCGACAACATGAGGTCAGTACAGTAGACAACATGAGGTCAGTACAGTAGACAGCATGAGGTCAGTATAGTAGACAACATGAGGTCAGTACAGTAGACAACATGAGGTCAGTACAGTAGACAGCATGAGGTCAGTATAGTAGACAACATGAGGGCAGTATAGTAGACACAACATGAGGTCAGTGTAGTAGACAACATGAGGTCAGTATAGTAGACAACATGAGGTCAGTATAGTAGACAACATGAGGTCAGTATAGTAGACAACATGAGGTCAGTATAGTAAACAACATGAGGTCAGTGTAGTAGACAACATGAGGTCAGTATAGTAGACAACATGAGGTCAGTATAGTAGACACCATGAGGTCAGTGTAGTAGACAACATGAGGTCAGTATAGTAAACAACATGAGGTCAGTATAGTAGACAACATGAGGTCAGTATAGTAGACAACATGAGGTCAGTATAGTAGACAACATGAGGTCAGTGTAGTTTACAACATGAGATCAGTATAGTAGACAACATGAGGGCAGTATAGTAGACACCATGAGGTCAGTATAGTAGACAACATGAGGTCAGTATAGTAAACAACATGAGGGCAGTATAGTAGACAACATGAGGTCAGTATAGTAGACAACATGAGGGCAGTATAGTAGACAACATGAGGTCAGTATAGTAGACAACATGAGGTCAGTATAGTAGACAACATGAGGTCAGTATAGTAGACAACATGAGGTCAGTGTAGTATACAACATGAGGTCAGTATAGTAGACAACATGAGGTCAGTATAGTAGACAACATGAGGTCAGTATAGTAAACAACATGAGGTCAGTGTAGTAGACAACATGAGGTCAGTATAGTAGACAACATGAGGTCAGTATAGTAGACACAACATGAGGTCAGTATAGTAGACAACATGAGGTCAATATAGTAGACAACATGAGGTCAGTATAGTAGACAACATGAGGTCAGTATAGTAGACAACATGAGGTCAGTGTAGTAGACACAACATGAGGTCAGTATAGTAGAAACAACATGAGGTCAGTATAGTAGACACAACATGAGGTCAGTATAGTAGACAACATGAGGGCAGTATAGTAGACAACATGAGGTCAGTATAGTAGACAACATGAGGTCAGTATAGTAGACAACATGAGGTCAGTATAGTAGACAACATGAGGTCAGTATATTAGACAGCATGAGGTCAGTATAGTAGACAACATGAGGTCAGTATAGTAGACAACATGAGGGCAGTATAGTAGACAACATGAGGTCAGTATAGTAGACAACATGAGGTCAGTACAGTAGACACCATGAGGTCAGTATAGTAGACACCATGAGGTCAGTATAGTAGACAACATGAGGGCAGTATAGTAAACACCATGAGGTCAGTATAGTAGACAACATGAGGTCAGTATAGTAGACAGCATGAGGTCAGTATAGTAGACACCATGAGGTCAGTATAGTAGACAACATGAGGTCAGTATAGTAGACACAACATGAGGGCAGTATAGTAGACAACATGAGGTCAGTATAGTAGACACCATGAGGTCAGTATAGTAGACAACATGAGGTCAGTATAGTAGACACAACATGAGGGCAGTATAGTAGACAACATGAGGTCAGTATAGTAGACAACATGAGGGCAGTATAGTAGACAGCATGAGGTCAGTATAGTAGACACCATGAGGTCAGTATAGTAGACACCATGAGGTCAGTATAGTAGACAACATGAGGTCAGTATAGTAGACACCATGAGGTCAGTATAGTAGACAACATGAGGTCAGTATAGTAGACACAACATGATGTCAGTATAGTAGACAACATGAGGTCAGTATAGTAGACAACATGAGGTCAGTATAGTAGACACAACATGAGGTCAGTGTAGTAGACACCATGAGGTCAGTATAGTAGACAACATGAGGTCAGTATAGTAGACACAACATGAGGTCAGTATAGTAGACAACATGAGGTCAGTATAGTAGACAACATGAGGTCAGTATAGTAGACAACATGAGGTCAGTATAGTAGACAACATGAGGTCAGTGTAGTATACAACATGAGGTCAGTATAGTAGACAACATGAGGTCAGTATAGTAGACAACATGAGGTCAGTATAGTAAACAACATGAGGTCAGTGTAGTAGACAACATGAGGTCAGTATAGTAGACAACATGAGGTCAGTATAGTAGACACAACATGAGGTCAGTATAGTAGACAACATGAGGTCAATATAGTAGACAACATGAGGTCAGTATAGTAGACAACATGAGGTCAGTATAGTAGACAACATGAGGTCAGTGTAGTAGACACAACATGAGGTCAGTATAGTAGAAACAACATGAGGTCAGTATAGTAGACACAACATGAGGTCAGTATAGTAGACAACATGAGGGCAGTATAGTAGACAACATGAGGTCAGTATAGTAGACAACATGAGGTCAGTATAGTAGACAACATGATGTCAGTATAGTAGACAACATGAGGTCAGTATAGTAGACAGCATGAGGTCAGTATAGTAGACAACATGAGGTCAGTATAGTAGACAACATGAGGTCAGTATAGTAGACAACATGAGGTCAGTATTGTAGACAACATGAGGTCAGTATAGTAGACAGCATGAGGTCAGTATAGTAGACAACATGAGGTCAGTATAGTAGACAACATGAGGGCAGTATAGTAGACAACATGAGGTCAGTATAGTAGACAACATGAGGTCAGTACAGTAGACACCATGAGGTCAGTATAGTAGACACCATGAGGTCAGTATAGTAGACAACATGAGGGCAGTATAGTAGACAACATGAGGTCAGTATAGTAGACACAACATGAGGGCAGTATAGTAGACAACATGAGGTCAGTATAGTAGACAACATGAGGGCAGTATAGTAAACACCATGAGGTCAGTATAGTAGACAACATGAGGTCAGTATAGTAGACAGCATGAGGTCAGTATAGTAGACACCATGAGGTCAGTATAGTAGACAACATGAGGTCAGTATAGTAGACACAACATGAGGGCAGTATAGTAGACAACATGAGGTCAGTATAGTAGACACCATGAGGTCAGTATAGTAGACAACATGAGGTCAGTATAGTAGACACAACATGAGGGCAGTATAGTAGACAACATGAGGTCAGTATAGTAGACAACATGAGGGCAGTATAGTAGACAGCATGAGGTCATTATAGTAGACACCATGAGGTCAGTATAGTAGACACCATGAGGTCAGTATAGTAGACAACATGAGGTCAGTATAGTAGACACCATGAGGTCAGTATAGTAGACAACATGAGGTCAGTATAGTAGACACAACATGATGTCAGTATAGTAGACAACATGAGGTCAGTATAGTAGACAACATGAGGTCAGTATAGTAGACACAACATGAGGTCAGTGTAGTAGACACCATGAGGTCAGTATAGTAGACAACATGAGGTCAGTATAGTAGACACAACATGAGGTCAGTATAGTAGACAACATGAGGTCAGTATAGTAGACAACATGAGGTCAGTATAGTAGACAACATGAATTCAGTATAGTAGACAACATGAGGTCAGTGTAGTATACAACATGAGGTCAGTATAGTAGACAACATGAGGTCAGTATAGTAGACAACATGAGGTCAGTATAGTAAACAACATGAGGTCAGTGTAGTAGACAACATGAGGTCAGTATAGTAGACAACATGAGGTCAGTATAGTAGACACAACATGAGGTCAGTATAGTAGACAACATGAGGTCAATATAGTAGACAACATGAGGTCAGTATAGTAGACAACATGAGGTCAGTATAGTAGACAACATGAGGTCAGTGTAGTAGACACAACATGAGGTCAGTATAGTAGAAACAACATGAGGTCAGTATAGTAAACACAACATGAGGTCAGTATAGTAGACAACATGAGGGCAGTATAGTAGACAACATGAGGTCAGTATAGTAGACAACATGAGGTCAGTATAGTAGACAACATGAGGTCAGTATAGTAGACAACATGAGGTCAGTATAGTAGACAACATGAGGTCAGTATAGTAGACAACATGAGGTCAGTATAGTAGACAACATGAGGGCAGTATAGTAGACAACATGAGGTCAGTATAGTAGACAACATGAGGTCAGTACAGTAGACACCATGAGGTCAGTATAGTAGACACCATGAGGTCAGTATAGTAGACAACATGAGGGCAGTATAGTAGACAACATGAGGTCAGTATAGTAGACACAACATGAGGGCAGTATAGTAGACAACATGAGGTCAGTATAGTAGACAACATGAGGGCAGTATAGTAAACACCATGAGGTCAGTATAGTAGACAACATGAGGTCAGTATAGTAGACAGCATGAGGTCAGTATAGTAGACACCATGAGGTCAGTATAGTAGACAACATGAGGTCAGTATAGTAGACACAACATGAGGGCAGTATAGTAGACAACATGAGGTCAGTATAGTAGACACCATGAGGTCAGTATAGTAGACAACATGAGGTCAGTATAGTAGACAGCATGAGGTCAGTATAGTAGACAACATGAGGTCAGTATAGTAGACAACATGAGGGCAGTATAGTAGACATGAGGTCAGTATAGTAGACAACATGAGGTCAGTACAGTAGACACCATGAGGTCAGTACAGTAGACACCATGAGGTCAGTATAGTAGACAACATGAGGGCAGTATAGTAGACAACATGAGGTCAGTATAGTAGACACAACATGAGGGCAGTATAGTAGACAACATGAGGTCAGTATAGTAGACAACATGAGGGCAGTATAGTAAACACCATGAGGTCAGTATAGTAGACAACATGAGGTCAGTATAGTAGACAGCATGAGGTCAGTATAGTAGACACCATGAGGTCAGTATAGTAGACAACATGAGGTCAGTATAGTAGACACAACATGAGGGCAGTATAGTAGACAACATGAGGTCAGTATAGTAGACACCATGAGGTCAGTATAGTAGACAACATGAGGTCAGTATAGTAGACACAACATGAGGGCAGTATAGTAGACAACATGAGGTCAGTATAGTAGACAACATGAGGGCAGTATAGTAGACAGCATGAGGTCAGTATAGTAGACACCATGAGGTCAGTATAGTAGACACCATGAGGTCAGTATAGTAGACAACATGAGGTCAGTATAGTAGACACCATGAGGTCAGTATAGTAGACAACATGAGGTCAGTATAGTAGACACAACATGATGTCAGTATAGTAGACAACATGAGGTCAGTATAGTAGACAACATGAGGTCAGTATAGTAGACACAACATGAGGTCAGTGTAGTAGACACCATGAGGTCAGTATAGTAGACAACATGAGGTCAGTATAGTAGACACAACATGAGGTCAGTATAGTAGACAACATGAGGTCAGTATAGTAGACAACATGAGGTCAGTATAGTAGACAACATGAGGTCAGTATAGTAGACAACATGAGGTCAGTATAGTAAACACCATGAGGTCAGTATAGTAGACAACATGAGGTCAGTATAGTAGACAACATGAGGTCAGTATAGTAGACACAACATGATGCCAGTATAGTAGACAACATGAGGTCAGTACATTAGACACAACATGAGGTCAGTATAGTAGACACAACATGAGGTCAGTATAGTAGACACAACATGAGGTCAGTACATTAGACACAACATGAGGTCAGTATAGTAGACACAACATGAGGTCAGTATAGTAGACAACATGAGGTCAGTACATTAGACACAACATGAGGTCAGTATAGTAGACACATCATGAGGTCAGTATAGTAGACAACATGAGGTCAGTATAGTAGACACAACATGATGCCAGTATAGTAGACAACATGAGGTCAGTATAGTAGACACAACATGAGGTCAGTACATTAGACACAACATGAGGTCAGTATAGTAGACACAACATGAGGTCAGTATAGTAGACAACATGAGGTCAGTGTAGTAGACAACATGAGGTCAGTGTAGTAGACAACATGAGGTCAGTACAGTAGACACAACATGAGGTCAGTATAGTAGACACAACATGAGGTCAGTATAGTAGACAACATGAGGTCAGTGTAGTAGACAACATGAGGTCAGTATAGTAGACAACATGAGGTCAGTACAGTAGACACAACATGAGGTCAGTATAGTAGACACAACATGAGGTCAGTATAGTAGACAACATGAGGTCAGTGTAGTAGACAACATGAGGTCAGTATAGTAGACAACATGAGGTCAGTACAGTAGACACAACATGAGGTCAGTATAGTAGACACAACATGAGGTCAGTATAGTAGACACAACATGAACAGCAGAAAAAATGTCCCAACCTCAACCACAATGTTATTCGTTCATCATCTTCCTCTTTTTACATTTCCCTTTATTTCTGGGGATGACATCCTTAACAGTCAGTATCAGACTCAGAGCAGAGACAGAAACAGACACAGGGTCAATGATAGGACCAGATCCTGAGTATAGACAGAAAACACAGTATGTTGTTGGAGATGTCTGAGGTCATCTATGCTGAACCAGATATGACCAAGAAGGTCAAGTTTGACAGAGGTGAGATGGAGTAGATGATTGTGGATATCTACGTCAGTGCAGACACCCTGAGAGACGGTGAGACCAGCACCAAGAGAGAAGAGACAGCAGACACTGCTCCTAATAATGGACCAGGAGACCAGCACTCAGGTAAAACACACACACACACACACACACACACACACACACACACACACACACACACACACACACACACACACACACACACACACACACACACACACACACACACACACACACACACACACACACACACACACACACACACACACACACACACACACACACACACACACACACACACACACACAAAACCTACAATTATATTTTATGTGTCTACAGAGCCTGATAGCTCAGTGAAGAGACCCTTCCTAGTTGCTGCAGTGTGTCTGGGGCTGCTGTGTGTTCTACTGGCTGGGATCATAGGCCTGTCTGTCTACTGTGAGTTTGTGTCCAAGTTCATTGCTTATCACCTAGTTGTAAGAAGTGCTGGTTACTAGGCCTATTTACCTGGTGTTTTACCTAGTAACTATGTGTTTATACTTTGTAGCTAACAGAGCCATCACAGATTCTGAGGATAAAAGGAATAACTTGTTGCAGTTTTTCCCTCTATAAAATCAAAGCAACTGCAGGGAGAGACCAGCTACAGACCAGATACAACAACCTGATTAAAGAGAAAGGCCATCTTCAGTCAAAGCTTTTTATGATAGGTGAGATATAAACTGTAAAATCAACAGTAATTATATACCAATGGGTTTATGAGTATAAAGATACTGACTAAGTTTCTCAACATGTTCAACTTTGCTCTTCAACAGAGCAGCATTGTCAGGAGGGATGGAGATACTTTGACTCCAGTTTGTACTTCCTCTCTTCTGAGGAGAAAACCTGGGAGGAGAGCAGACAGGACTGTCTGGAGAGAAGAGCAGACCTGGTGATCATAAACAGCATAGAGGAACAGGTGAGAGAGAGAGAGAGAGTGAGAGCGAGAGAGAGAGAGAGAGAGAGACAGAGAGACAGAGTGAGTGAATGAGTGAGTGAGTGAGTGAGTGAGTGAGTGAGTGAGTGAGTGAGTGAGAGTGAGAGTGAGAGTGAGAGTGAGAGTGAGAGTGAGAGTATGAGTATGAGTATGAGTATGAGTATGAGTATGAGTATGAGTATGAGTATGAGTATGAGTATGAGTGTGAGTGTGAGTGTGAGTATGAGTATGAGTATGAGTGTGAGTGTGAGTGTGAGTGTGAGTGTGAGTGTGAGTGTGAGTGTGAGAGAGTATCATTTTCATCCGGACACTAATATGTGGGCAGTATTCTATGAATGTATTAAGAATGACATCATCTTTATCTTTCTCAACAACAGACATTTGTCTTCAACCTCCACATGAGAGCCTGGATTGGTCTGACTGACTCTGTTACTGAGGGGACCTGGAAGTGGGTGGATGGCACAGCATTGACCACAAGGTGAGAGATTTGACCATTTTTCCATGGAGATGAAAAACATGTTCATCAAAATGTATTTTTCGACTCATGAATGTCATTCAATGAGAAGTATAGATGTATTATAGATACCAGGTAATATTTACATACGGAAATGTAATCGAAAGAGTAAAAAATATATATATAATTGTTGATGGTCCATTCTTGATAATGGTATGATCATCTTACAGAGTGTGTCTTTATAACTGTAAAAACATAGGACCATGTATATAAATGAGGAGGATGTTTGTACCACAGTGTCTGACTGTCTGGTTCTCTGTGTTGTTTAGGTACTGGGGGGCTGGACAGCCTGATAATAGTGGGCAGGAGGACTGTGTTGAGATATACTATAGACAAGCTGACCCTGTACAGACATGGAATGATGACAAATGTACCAAATATCATAACTGGATCTGTGAGAAAGCGGTGTAACAATTACCTACTGTAACAATCTCTCTCTCTCTCTCTCGTAGTTATTATGTTGATGGTTTGATACAGTACTTAATGGTTAAGTGATGATCCCACCTATTAGTTAAAGTGAGAGATGAACACACCAAAGAGGTGAAATAGTTGTATTACAGACTTGTCTATGGGCTCTTTTTTAATGCACCCTTAGTCGATTCCTCCTCACATCCTCTCTCCTCCCCTCCTTCTCAAAACACATTGGAGAATACAATCCTAGGGAAGGTGCCTAACATTAGCTAGCTGGCTAACGTTAGCAAGGCTAGGAGTTAAACCTGTCTAGCCCCGGGGTTCCGCTAGCGGAACTCCTCCCACATTCCACTGAAAAGGCAGAGCGCGAAATTCCAAAAATATTTTTGAGAAATATTTAACTTTCACACATTAACAAGTCCAATACAGCAAATGAAAGATAAACATCTTGTGAATCCAGTCAACATGTCCGATTTTTAAAATGTTTTACAGCGAAAACACCACGTATATTTATGTTAGCTCACCACCAAATACAAAAAAGCATAGACATTTTTCACATTTTTCCAAGAACCAACCAAACTAACCAAGAAACAACTTCATCAGATGACAGTCTTATAACATGTTATACAATAAATCTATGTTTTGTTCGAAGAATTTGCATATTTGAGCTATAAATCAGTTTTACATTGCAGCTACCATAACAGCTACCGTCACAAATAGCACCGAAGCAGCCAGAGTAATTATAGAGACCAACGTGAAATACCTAAATACTCATCATAAAACATTTCTGAAAAATGCATGGTGTACAGCAAATGAAAGACAAGCATCTTGTGAATCCAGCCAATATTTCCGATTTTTTTAGTGTTTTATAGCATTATATTAGCATATATAGCATTATATTAGCTTACTACAATAGCCTACCACACAACCGCATTCATTCATTCAAGGCACGTTAGCGATAGCGATAGGCACGTTAGCGATAGCGAATAAACCAGCAAAAGATATTAATTCTTTCACTAACCTTCTCAAAATTCATCAGATGACAGTCCTATAACATCATATTACACAATACATATATGGTTTGTTCGAAAATTTGCATATTTAGAGCTGATATCCGTGGTTATACATTCTGAAAACTTAGCACCTTTTTCCCAGAATGTCCGGATATTTTTCTGACACTCACCTATTCTGACCAAATAACTATTCATAAACATTACTAAAAAATACATGTTTTATAGGAAATGATAGATACACTAGTTCTTAATGCAATCGCCGTGTTAGAATTCTAAAAATAACTTCATTACGACATGCAGCATACGTTATGGCGAGAGAGTGCCCAAAATATGGGCGCAAACTATTAGTAAACATGTTCCGACAGATATATGAAATAACATCATAAATGGGTCCTACTTTTGTTGAGCTTCCATCAGAATGTTGTACAAGGGGTCCTTTGTCGGGAACAATCGTTGTTTGGTTTTAGAATGGCATTTTTCCCTCTCGAATGAGCAAGCAAAACTAGCCAAGTGGCGCTAAGCTCTCCTTCGTCACCAAACGCAAAGAACGCAACACGTCTAAACTCCCGAAAAATGTTCAATAATCTAATAAAACTATATTGAAAAAACATACTTTACGATGATATTTTCACATTTATCAAATAAAATCAAAGCCGGAGATATAAGACGTCTATAACGATTGCTTTTCAGAAGCCAATACTGGTGACCTTTATGCGCTTCCTGAACAAACGAATTCTGGGGTCATGTCATTCCAAGCTGTCTCTTTTGACCATAGAAAGCGATTGAGACCCCATTTCACCTCTCACAGCCTATTGACATCTAGTGGAAGGCGTATGAAGTGCATGTATAGTCATAAATCTCAAGCAAAATGATAGGGAGGGCCTGGAACAGAGCCTCAATTTGAGATTTTTCACTTTCTGACAGGAAGTTTGCTGCAAAATGAGTTCTGTTTTACTCACAGATATAATTCAAACGGTTTTAGAAACTTGAGAGTGTTTTCTATCCAATAGTAATAATAATATGCATATTGTACGAGCAAGAATAGAGTACGAGGCCGTTTAAATTGGGCCCGATTTTCCCCCAAAGTGTAAATAGCGCCATCTATCCTCAACAGGTTTTAACTGTAACTGGTCACTATATTTCCTGTTGCTGTGAGAAGCTGTATCTTTAACAACCACAAGTCCCCCTCAACAGGAAGAGAGATGGGGTGAGATCCCACCACTTTACAAGTACAGCTATTCTTCCTTCATTTACAGATTATATAAAAGAGATGCTTCATACTTTGGGATCATATGGGGTGAATCATATCTTCCACTTACGTGAAACTTGCACTTAGTCATTCATTGATTTCAATGAAAATTTAGCTTAAAGGGAAACATCTGTATTTTGGCAAATATGACCTTTATCTACTTCAGCAGAGTCAGATACAATTTTATGTCTCTGTGTCCAGTATGAAGGAAGTTATATGTAGTTTGTGAGCCAATGTTATCTAGAGGTATGACTGGAGGTCTATGGCATGCTAGCAGATACTGAAAGGAATTTTATAATATCTGTACATTATAGGAACACCTGGGATTAGAAAAGTACAATGATTAATGTTTTGCTTGACCTTGAGATTAAGAATCAGTGATAGACCTTGCAAGTGCATGAAAAGGTCAACTGTACAAAGTCATATGTCTGTGTGTTGAAACTATACTTTGGGTAACAGATGGATAAAGGGAACCAAGTGTTCCTGTTGTTGCTATGTTCCAGTCTTACTTCTGCTAGCACATGATAGCAATAACGTGAAGAGTGATTGGGAAACTAACTGCCAATAATAAGCTGAATAATAATAATAAGGTAAACTCTGGCTAGCAGAGACATCTTTGTATTAGCAACTATGAATTATGAGCTTACATGGTATTAAAGTTAAGGGACATCACCCTGGGCGGGGTGATCCTCAGTAGAGGATAAAAAGGGAAAACACCATCTTTTGTGCTGAGTGTTACTTGCAAATTACTGTAAGAGAAGACTCCGGGTTGCAATCCGGCTTGCAATTCTTATTAAACAAACTAACCTCTGATCAAAGAAGTTTCCTGTGGTAACTTGTGTGCACATAGGGCAGAATTCCCTTACAATACCCATAGACTTCCAATCAATGTGCTAATGATAATTTCAATCACTATATTAGTGTTCCCCAACTGGAATTGGTTTTATTTATTTATTTATGTTTTATTGTTGGACATAACAAACTGTAAAAACACCAGGAAATCAGTTCCTATTCATTTTAATTCAGGAAATTCATTCCCAGTATTCCCTAGCATAATAGAGAGACATACAAATGTAAGCAAGTTTTGAAATTACTATGTTTTAGTCAAATATTATTTATATTTCAGCTTCTTGCAGGCAATTTGTATTCTACAAATTATTTGCAGTTATGTTCCCGGCACCCAGACCACCGCTCAATAAAAAAATTGTCCCGCAGCTGAATCAAGTTGATGATCCCTGCACTGTATGGTCCATGTTTGATTGTGTCTCATTGATGATGCTACGTACAGTATCAGTGTCCACAGACCCTGATAGCTCAGGGTAGGAGTCCTCCAGAGTTGCTGCAGTGTCTCTGGGGCTGCTGTGTGTTCTACTGGCTGGGATCATAGGCCTGTCTGTCCACAGTCTGAAGATATAATTCCTACCATTCACCATCATTCACCAGATTATCTATTTTATTGATACACTTTGTTGTTGTTATAACAGATGGTGGGGTCTCTAAGAGCTTCTTAGCCTATAAGACCAACTCATCTGCAGAGAGTATCCAGCTACAGACCAGCTACAACAACCTGACTAAAGAGAGAGACCAGCTACAGACCAGTTATAACAACATGACTATAGAGAGAGACCAGCTACAGACCAGATACAACAACCTGACTATAGAGAGAGTACAGCTACAGACCAGTAACAGCACCCTGACTAAAGAGAGAGACCAGCTACAGACTAGTTATAACAACATGACTATAGAGAGAGACCAGCTACAGACCAGATACAACAACCTGACTAAAGAGATAGACCAGCTACAGAGGGAGAGAAATGATATTGAAGTTTGGTACTACATCTCGACCAAGACTAAAAACTGGAATGGAAAGCAGACAGGACTGTACCAACAGAGCCTTGCGGCCTCATTTATCAATACTACTACGACTACTAGTTAACCCATCAGAGTCGAATGCCTGTGTTGTCCATAGTTTTCCAAAATTTCAGTTCCCTTCATCGTAGAAACGGCCAACAGAACCGGGTGGAACCTTTACCGTCCGAGCCGCCAACGATAGCAGATTCATTTCTTCCTTCCCTGCCATCATCTCCATGGTGACTGGGGGCGGTACGGCCAACTGTACGGTGAGCCTCATGGGGCCCGCCAGCACCACGTCAGGAATGGATTTACTGTCTCAGCCTCCAGTATTTATGCTGCAGTAGTTTATGTGTCGGGGGCTGGGGTCAGTCTGTTATATCTGGAGTATTTCTCCTGTCTTATCCGGTGTCCTGTGTGAATTTAGGTTTGCTCTCTCTAATTCTTTCTGTCTTTTACTCTCTCTCTTTCTTTCTCTCTTTCTTTCTTTTTCTCTTTCTTTCTTTCTCTCTCTCGGAGTACCTGAGCCAAAGGACCATGCCTCAGGACTACTTGGCCTGATGACTCCTTGCTGTCCCCAGTCCACCTGGTCGTGCTGCTGCTCAGTTTGGCTGTTCTGCCTGCGGCTATGGAACCCTGACCTGTTCACCGGGTGTGCTACCTGTCCCAGACCTGCTGTTTTCAATTCTATAGAGACAGCAGGAGCGGTAGATATTCTCTGAATGATCGGCTATGAAAAGCCAACTGACATTTTCTCCTGACGTGCTGACCTGTTGCACCCTCGACAACCACTGTGATTATTATTATTTGACCCTGCTGGTCATCTATGAACATTTGAACATCTTGGCCATGTTCTGTTATAATCTTCACCCGGCACAGCCAGAAGAGGACTGTCCACCACTCATAGCCTGGTTCCTTTCTAGGTTGCTTCCTAGGTTCTGGTCTTTCTAGGAAGTTTTTCCTAATCACTGTGCTTCTACACCTGCATTTCTTGCTGTTTGGGGTTTTAGGCTGGGTTTCTGTACAGCATTTTGTGACATCACCTGATGTAAGAAGGGATTTATAAAAACATTTAATTGATTGATTGACTGTAATCCTGTCCATTGTCAGCAAAGTAAGGGTCTTGTTTCAAAACTCTAAAATGTCCTCCTTCTCTCATATCCTCTCTCCCTCACAGCCACTGATTGAAAAGGAATTGGTTGCTGTAAGCTACCAGTTGTTATCAGCTACATTAGTTGTCTGACTAAGTTCTCGTGCTCACTCTCTATCTATCCTCTCTCCCTCCATCCCTCCCTTCCTCCACGTGACAGATTTTACCTCCCCAGAGTCAGCTACCAGGCGTCTCGTCCAAGGGGCAGGGTTCTGGTCTAGAAGACCGATTTCGATTGCTCCTACAGTTTTGTTTCGGTAATGCAGTTTAACGGACGCTCGGCCCAGAAAGACAATTTCCATACACGGCCTAATAAGACACTTTAGTCATCACCTTTGTGCACAAATAATCCATTGTATTATTCAAATTGTTACTGAGGACGATTCTTTTTAAACGTTATATTCATCCAATGACTGGCATGTTACTGGATGACGAAATTATGTTGTTGCTGCTCGCGCTATTCACTGTGCTAGTGTGCATGTGATGTTGGGCTGTGTAAACCGGATGCAACCCGGATATAGACGTCCATGAATCTGATTATGCGAACATGATTACCTTGAAAACATCGGGTGGACATTTTGGAGGCAGTCTCCAATTGTTATTATACCTCAGTGGTCTCCTCTGACTGTCCGTTAGCATGCAGCTCCTCAAACTGTTGTTATTATACCTCAGTGGTCTCCTCTGACTGCCCCTTAGCATGCAGCTCCTCAAACTGTTGTTATTATACCTCAGTGGTCTCCTCTGACTGCCCGTTAGCATGTAGCTCCTCAAACTGTTGATATTATACCTCAGTGGTCTCCTCTGACTGTCCGTTAGCATGCAGCTCCTCAAACTGTTGTTATTACACCTCAGTGGTCTCCTCTGACTGTCCGTTAGCATGCAGCTCCTCAAACTGTTGTTATTACACCTCGGTGGTCTCCTCTGACTGTCCGTTAGCATGCAGCTCCTCAAACTGTTGTTATTATACCTCGGTGGTCTCCTCTGACTGCCCGTTAGCATGCAGCTCCTCAAACTGTTGTTATTATACCTCGGTGGTCTCCTCTGACTGCCCGTTAGCATGCAGCTCCTCAAACTGTTGTTATTATACCTCGGTGGTCTCCTCTGACTGCCCGTTAGCATGCAGCTCCTCAAACTGTTGTTATTATACCTCGGTGGTCTCCTCTGACTGCCCGTTAGCATGCAGCTCCTCAAACTGTTGTTATTATACCTCGGTGGTCTCCTCTGACTGCCCGTTAGCATGCAGCTCCTCAAACTGTTGTTATTATACCTCGGTGGTCTCCTCTGACTGCCCGTTAGCATGCAGCTCCTCAAACTGTTGTTATTATACCTCGGTGGTCTCCTCTGACTGCCCGTTAGCATGCAGCTCCTCAAACTGTTGTTATTATACCTCAGAGGTCTCCTCTGACTGTCCGTTAGCATGCAGCTCCTCAAACTGTTGTTATTATACCTCGGTGGTCTCCTCTGACTGCCCGTTAGCATGCAGCTCCTCAAACTGTTGTTATTATACCTCAGTGGTCTCCTCTGACTGCCCGTTAGCATGCAGCTCCTCAAACTGTTGTTATTATACCTCAGTGGTCTCCTCTGACTGTCCGTTAGCATGCAGCTCCTCAAACTGTTGTTATTATACCTCAGTGGTCTCCTCTGACTGTCCGGCAGCATGCAGCTCCTCAAACTGTTGTTATTATACCTCAGTGGTCTCCTCTGACTTACCATTAGCATGCAGCTCCTCAAACTGGAAGCACTCTGCCAACCTCACCGACTGTGTCAAAGGGACGGGTTTGTCTTAGTCACCCTATGCCAGGGCAACGGGACCCTCAATACTTCTCCAGAGGTGGGCCACAGGGCCAAGAATGTTACCCGGGTGGCCTGCAGTGCCACCTGCTGTTCAAGGAAGGTAGAGCCGGTGGGAGTGGACAGGGCAGGCAATGTGGGTGTGTCAACGTGCTCAGTGGGACTCTGTGGGAGTGGTTGTGAGCTCTACATCCCAGGGCCGGTTTCCCACAAGCATCTTAAGTCTAAGTCCATCATTATTACCATAGGATCCTATTGTTCGAAGGTGAACTTAGTCTTAATATGATTTTGGGAAACTGTGCCCAGGTCTCTGTCAACAACACTTCAGCTGTTCCTGTAGTTAGTACTACATCCACCCAGGTCTCTGTCACCAACACTACAGCTGTACCTGTAGTTAGTATTACATCCACCCAGATCTCTGTCACCAACACTACAGCTGTACCTGTTGTTAGTATTACATCCACCCAGATCTCTGTCACCAACACTTCAGCTGTACCTGTAGTTAGTACTACATCCACCCAGGTCTCTGTCACCAACACTACAGCTGTACCTGTAGTCAGTACTACATCCACCCAGGTATCTGTCACCAACAAGAGAGCTGTACCTGCAGTTAGTACTACATCCACCCAGGTCTCTGTCACCAACACTACAGCTGTACCTGTAGTTAGTACTACATCCACCCAGGTCTCTGTCACCAACACTACAGCTGTACCTGTAGTTAGTACTACATCCACCCAGGTCTCTGTCACCAACACTACAGCTGTACCTATAGTTAGTACTACACCCACCCAGGTCTCTGTCACCAACACAACAGCTGTACCTGTAGTTAGTACTACATCCACCCAGGTCTCTGTCACCAACACTACAGCTGTACCTGTAGTTAGTACTACATCCACCCAGGTCTCTGTCACCAACACTACAGCTGTACCTGTAGTTAGTACTAGATCCACCCAGGTCTCTGTCACCAACACTACAGCTGTACCTGTAGTTAGTACTACATCCACCCAGGTCTCTGTCACCAACACTACAGCTGTACCTGTAGTTAGTACTACATCCACCCAGGTCTCTGTCACCAACACTACAGCTGTACCTGTAGTTAGTACTACATCCACCCAGGTCTCTGTCACCAACACTACAGCTGTACCTGTAGTTAGTACTACATCCACCCAGGTCTCTGTCACCAACACTACAGCTGTACCTGTAGTTAGTACTAGATCCACCCAGGTCTCTGTCACCAACACTACAGCTGTACCTGTAGTTAGTACTACATCCACCCAGGTCTCTGTCACCAACACTACAGCTGTACCTGTAGTTAGTACTACATCCACCCAGGTCTCTGTCACCAACACTACAGCTGTACCTGTAGTTAGTACTACATCCACCCAGGTCTCTGTCACCAACACTACAGCTGTACCTGTAGTTAGTACTACATTCACCCAGGTCTCTGTCACCAACACTACAGCTGTACCTGTAGTCAGTACTACATTCACCCAGGTCTCTGTCACCAACACTACAGCTGTACCTGTAGTTAGTACTACATTCACCCAGGTCTCTGTACCAACACTACAGCTGTACCTGTAGTTAGTACTAGATCCACCCAGGTCTCTGTCACCAACACTACTGCAGTACCTGTAGTCAGTACTACATCCACCCAGGTCTCTGTCACCAACACTACTGCTGTACCTGTAGTTAGTACTACATCTACCCAGGTCTCTGTCACCAACACTACAGCTGTACCTGTAGTTAGTACTAGATCCACCCAGGTCTCTGTCACCAACACTACTGCTGTACCTGTAGTTAGTACTACATTCACCCAGGTCTCTGTCACCTTTCTGAGTAACTATTCACAGTCAGCAAAGATAGAACAAAGACCCATATATGGCAATTGGTGGCCGGTCACAACACGGGGGGAAGTTTCCCCGAGGTACAGATCTAGGATCAGGTTTCCCTCCCCCAATCTTAACCTTAACCATTAGTGGTGGAAATGTAAAACCAACCTAAGATCAGCATCTAGGGGCAACTTCCCCCGACACCACCGGTCACAGAGTGAGATCCATAATGTGTTCTCCATTTGAAGGCTGGGGGTGCTGTAAACTCAGTCAGGACATATGTAGTGTACATGTCAATTAACAGGATCCCAAATAATTTTAGCAGATACAAAATTGTGACCTTGTGAATTCATACATACATCATATAATATGATATAGAGTCATATGATGTAATATATTATCAAACTAAGGCTGGTGGAGTCATATCATGTATTATATTCTCAAACTAAGGCTGGTGGGAGTCATATCATGTATTATATTATCAAACTAAGGCTGGTGGAGTCATATCATGTATTATATTATCAAACTTAGGCTGGTGGAGTCATATCATGTATTATATTATCAAACTTAGGCTGGTGGGAGTCATATCATGTATTATATTATCAAACTAAGGCTTGTGGAGTCATATCATGTATTATATTATCAAACTAAGGCTGGTGGGAGTCATATCATGTATTATATTATCAAACTATGTCACGCCCTGGCCTTAGTATTCTTTGTTTTCTTTATTATTTTAGTTAGGTCAGGGTGTGACATGGGGTATGTTTGTGTTTTTGTCTTGTCTTGGGTGGTTGTAGTGTCTAGGGGGATTTGTTAGAGTGTATGGGTTTGTGTTGAGTGAATGTTTCTAGGGAAGTCTATGGTTGAGTGAATGTGTCTAGGTATGTCTATGGTTGCCTGAGTGGTTCTCAATCAGAGACAGATGTTTTTCATTTGTCTCTGATTGGGAGCCACATTTAAGGCGGCCATAGGCATCATGAATTTGTGGGTAATTGTCTATGTTGAACGTTTGTTGCTTGTCCATGCACTTACGTCATTTAGCTTCACGTTTGTTGTTTTGTAAAAGTGTTTGTTTTCGTGTTTCGTCATCTCTATTAAAAAGAAGATGTATTTTGCACACGCTGCGCCTTGGTCATCTCTCTCTCCTATAGACGATCGTGACAAACTAAGGCTGGTGGAGTCATATCATGTATTATATTATCAAATTAAGGCTGGTGGGTGTCATATCATGTATTATATTATCAAACTAAGGCTGGTGGAGTCATATCATGTATTATATTATCAAACTAAGGCTGGTGGGTGTCATATCATGTATTATATTATCAAACTAAGGCTGGTGGAGTCATATCATGTATTATATTATCAAACTAAGGCTGGTGGGTGTCATATCATGTATTATATTATCAAACTAAGGCTGGTGGGTGTCATATCATGTATTATATTATCAAACTAAGGCTGGTGGAGTCATATCATGTATTATATTATCAAACTAAGGCTGGTGGGTGTCATATCATGTATTATATTATCAAACTAAGGCTGGTGGAGTCATATCATGTATTATATTATCAAACTAAGGCTGGTGGGTGTCATATCATGTATTATATTATCAAACTAAGGCTGGTGGGTGTCATATCATGTATTATATTATAAAACTAAAGCTGGTGGGTGTCATATCATGTATTATATTATCAAACTAAGGCTGGTGGGAGTCATATCATGTATTATATTATCAAACTAAGGCTGGTGGAGTCATATCATGTATTATATTATAAAACTAAAGCTGGTGGGTGTCATATCATGTATTATATTATCAAACTAAGGCTGGTGGGTGTCATATCATGTATTATATTATCAAACTAAGGCTGGTGGAGTCATATCATGTATTATATTATAAAACTAAAGCTGGTGGGTGTCATATCATGTATTATATTATCAAACTAAGGCTGGTGGAGTCATATCATGTATTATATTATCAAACTAAGGCTGGTGGGTGTCATATCATGTATTATATTATCACACTAAGGCTGGCAGAGTCATATCATGTATTATATTATCACACTAAGGCTGGCAGAGTCATATCATGTATTATATTATCAAACTAAGGCTGGTGGAGTCATATCATGTATTATATTATCACACTAAGGCTGGCAGAGTCATATCATGTATTATATTATCACACTAAGGCTGGCAGAGTCATATCATGTATTATATTATCACACTAAGGCTGGCAGAGTCATATCATGTATTATATTATCAAACTAAGGCTGGTGGAGTCATATCATGTATTATATTATCAAACTAAGGCTGGTGGGTGTCATATCATGTATTATATTATAAAACTAAAGCTGGTGGGTGTCATATCATGTATTATATTATCAAACTAAGGCTGGTGGGAGTCATATCATGTATTATATTATCAAACTAAGGCTGGTGGAGTCATATCATGTATTATATTATAAAACTAAAGCTGGTGGGTGTCATATCATGTATTATATTATCAAACTAAGGCTGGTGGGAGTCATATCATGTATTATATTATAAAACTAAAGCTGGTGGGTGTCATATCATGTCTTATATTATCAAACTAAGGCTGGTGGGAGTCATATCATGTATTATATTATCAAACTAAGGCTGGTGGGAGTCATATCATGTATTATATTATAAAACTAAAGCTGGTGGGTGTCATATCATGTATTATATTATCAAACTAAGGCTGGTGGAGTCATATCATGTATTATATTATCAAACTTAGGCTGGTGGAGTCTTATCATGTATTATATTATCAAACTAAGGCTGGTGGGAGTCATATCATGTATTATATTATAAAACTAAAGCTGGTGGGTGTCATATCATGTATTATATTATCAAACTAAGGCTGGTGGAGTCATATCATGTATTATATTATAAAACTAAAGCTGGTGGGTGTCATATCATGTATTATATTATCAAACTAAGGCTTGTGGAGTCATATCATGTATTATATTATCAAACTAAGGCTGGTGGGAGTCATATCATGTATTATATTATCAAACTAAGGCTTGTGTAGTCATATCATGTATTATATTATCAAACTAAGGCTGGTTGGAGTCATATCATGTATTATATTATCACATTAAGGCTGTTGGGAGTCATATCATGTATTATATTCTCAAACTAAGGCTGGTGGGAGTCATATCATGTATTATATTATCAAACTAAGGCTGGTGGGAGTCATATCATGTATTATATTATCACACTAAGGCTGGTGGGAGTCATATCATGTATTATATTATCACACTAAGGCTGGTGGGAGTCATATCATGTATTATATTATCAATCTAAGGCTGGTGGGAGTCATATCATGTATTATATTATCAATCTAAGGCTGGTGGGAGTCATATCATGTATTATATTATCACACTAAGACTGGTGGGAGTCATATCATGTATTATATTATCACACTAAGGCTGGTGGGAGTCATATCATGTATTATATTATCACACTAAGGCTGGTGGGAGTCATATCATGTAGTATATTATCACACTAAGGCTGGTGGGAGTCACGTGGTGGCCAGTGTTTCTAATCCACTGTGGTTGACTGATAAAGAGTTTCACTATCATACAGTATGTCAAGGTATGCTTGTAATCGTTAAGGACTGGGGAGTTTTTCAAAAGATAAACACTAAACTGAATGGAGCTAAACACAGACAAAATCCCAGAGGAAAACCTGGTTCAGTCTGTTTTCCACCAGACACTAGGAGATTAATTAACCTTTTAGCAGGACAATAACCTAAAACAGAAGGACAAATATACACTGGAGTTGCTTACCAAGAAGACAGTCAATGTTCCTGAATGGCCAAGTTACAGTTTTGACTTAAATCTACTTGAAAATCTATGGCAAGACCTGAAAATGGTTGTCTAGCAATGATCAACAACCAATTTGACAGAACTTAAAGAATTTTGAAAATAATAATGGGAAAATGTTGCACAATCCAGGTGTGGAAAGCTCCTAGAGATTTAACCATAAATACTCACAGCTGTAATCGCTGCCAAATGTGCTTCTACAAAGTATTGCCTTAGGGGTGTGAATACTTATGTAAATTCTATATTATATTTAATTTTCAATACATTTATAAACATTTCTAAAAATATGCTTTAACTTTGTCGTTATGGGGTATTTTGTGTAGTTGAGTGAGAGAGAAAATGTATTTACCACATTTTAAATTCAGTCTGCAACACAACAAAATGTGTAAAAAGTCTAGGGGTGTGAATACTTTCTGAAGGCACTGTATGTTAAGATGAATGCTCTAATTGTAAGTCTGATAAATGACTCAAATGGAAATGTAATAGAAATTCATGGTAAATAATGTATTGTGTAACTTTGGAGTCACTTTTATTGTAAATAAGAATATAATACGAAAAAGCTACCTGAGTTAAAGAGTTACAACGGTTAACAGAATCATCTTAAATTGGATTATCTTAAATTTGTTTGTCTTTAAAATTGCATGGCATGCACAAGTCATCTCCCGACATGATCAATGTTGAATATTGCAGGTCCTCCGGTCTGACCATGCTGAATAAGAGGTTATACACCACAGTGTATTTCACAACAGGAGGATTTCAACCAAACCAAATAGAAGGGATGTTGTACCCTCTAAATAATCACACACTCTATCCAACACATTTACATGTGTACTACATTTAGTGTGTATACTTTATACGTTTTCTTACATGAGCTTTATACATTAGGTGAAGCAGTCAAAAGAAGGGCAGGTATTTATGACATAAGCTACTGAAAGAATGTTGATGCTAGTGTTGAAGAGCAAGTCTCCCTTGAGCCGCATGATTGAAGCAGGGCCGAGTGCTGCACCTGTTGAGGCAGGTCTGAGGTTGTTGGGGCTGGGCCTGGTTCTTCCCATGTTGAGGCTGGGCTGAGTGTGTGGAGGCTGGGTCTTGTTCTGCTCATGTTGAGACTGGGCTGAGTGTGTTGAGGCTGGTCCAGGTGCTGCCACTGTTGAGACTGGGCTAGGGGATTTGAGGCTGGGCCTGGTACTACCCCTGTTGAGGCAGGTCTGAGTGTTTGGAGGCTGTCCAGGTGCTGCCCCTGTTTAGGCTGGGGCTGGTGCTGGTGGCCCTGTTAGGCCCTGTGTGCTGGGGCCTCCCGCTCTCTTGCCCTGTAGGGTGAAATGAACCGTACACATAAATAGCAACACAAGAACATAGATGGCGAGAGTCAGCAGTACCTGAACATATAGAAGAGCATGTAGGCACTCCGGGCTCTGGTCCTCAGCACAGTGGCTTCATTGGACATTGACACCTGGCTGTCGTTACAGCAGAACCAGTTTCCACTGGCATGCAAGATGTCACTAATGTAGTGCCCTGTGGAACAAGGAAGACAGACTAGAGGTCAAAGGTCAGGCTATTGTGGGTAATAGAGTGTGTTGTAACAGTTAAACAGTTCATTTGGGAGGTATTTTATCTGTTACATGTGTCGAGTTTTGAAATCAGAGATAAACAAATACACGTTGCATATAATTAGGCATGCCTCTCCATTCTTTTGAATTAAACTGCGCAAACTCTAAACATTTTGCAGTGCTTGTTGGGATGGCACTTCACTGTGAAGCCTGCAGACTTGCTCGCTTGGCCGAAGTGGCTATTGGAGGCTCTAATTATCCCCTACTCCAGGGTTTCACAAATGGCGGCCCGCGGGACAAATTTGTCCCAAGGGTGATTTTATTTTGCCCCCCATGTCTCTGACCAAATAAAATGTAATTGTTAAAAGACTGTAAAAACAACAGCAAGTCAGCTCCAAGTGATTTTCATTTTGGAAATCTGTTTCAAAGTATTCCCACGCACAATAAAGAGAGATATGTGATTGTGACAAATGTAAGCAATGTTTGAAATGAGTCAAATATTATATCTGGCTGGCCTTCTTACAGTCAATTTGCAGTCTACAAATTATTAGTAATTTTGTTCCATACCCCTGCCCATCTGGCTAAGATAAAAAATGGACCCGAGTATGAATCTTGTTGATGATCCCTTGCCCTCAATAATATTCACTCCCTCAGCTTTGGGATACTTGTGTATACGGCAGAGGCACACATGAACGCGTAAATTGAGAGCCGAGGAGAAGGAAGTGACTTGGAATTCAGCTGATATCATATGTATTTTGCATCTGCATGTGTGTGTTTTATGGTATTTACTTACCAGAGTTTGCGGAGCCTCCCAAATGAGAGACTACCCCAGTCAGCTGGTAGTAACCATTCACTGACTGCACTGGCTGCTGCTTCTGTAAGAAAACACATGTGATCGTAGGATTTTCATTTCCTCTACAGTCCACCACACTGTCTACAGTCTACTACAGTACTAGTCTACTACAGGAAGTCTACTACATCGTGTACTCCTCATAACTATCTCAGTGTTCTGTCATAACTTATTTTTCACTGGTTTCACTCTCTATCTCTCTCTCTCTTCTCACCACTGAGGCTGTCAGCAGCACTTTTCCTGGTTCCTGGTCATTTGAATCTGAGGGGTCAAATATACATATCAAGAGCTGTGAAAACGTGGTCACTTGTCTGAAATGCTCTGGACTAAAACAGCTCCCATACATCACTACAGATGTCTGAGAAACATTTTAAATTGCAGCTTCCAGCTTCTCTGTCAGCAGGACCGTTTTGGGAGTGGGTGGTTTGTGTGGTGTTGGAGCAAGAAGAGTGTTATGGTGCCATGACCTACCTGAACAGCAGAGGGCGCTGTCTTTGGCCTCTCCAGGTGGGCTGGAGACTTGGCTGGCGAGGGTCTGGGGGATGGACCCCTGGATGCTGGGGGCCTGGTTGGTGAGGGCCTGTGGGCTGTTACTGTGCAGGTGTGGCACCATGTCCCCACAGAGGGTGGAGAGCCTCAGCTCCGAAGGAAACAAAAGAGGAGCCTCCAGCTTCTCCAACCCCCCAGGTCCTCCAAACCTCTTCAGATGCAGAACCAGCACACTGCCCAGAGACAGAGAGGAAGATAGATGAACAGACAGACAATGAAACCAGTCAACAAAATAACAGATGAGTGAAATGTGTTCGGTGGTGCTCATCCCTAAGTCCTACAACCTGCTCAGGAAGGTAACTACTCCTAAAGGCTCAGGACACAATGACCACTCATTTCATGAAACACTGCTAGTCCTATGAGAGGTTATAAAGGGACAACTCACAGAGGCAGTGTGTGGAACTGCTCCACCTTTAAGGCGTGGAGGCCTTTACAACCCTCACATGTGAATTCAACCTTTTCACCCTGGTTAGAAACAAAAGCATTACAAAATGAATGACACCACTACAATAATAAGAGCGTATTATGAGGCAGTGGGCAGCTTGCCCTGGGTGTTAGTCTCTACATGCAGGGCTGAACCCTAAGTGCTGACTTTGAAAGTGAGTGCTAGGCTGCTCAGCAAGGTGCGCTCAGGGCTGAAGTCCAATGAGAGGTGGTTGTAGTCCTCTCTGGTGGACGACTCGCGCCCACAGCTTCAGAAGCAGCACAAAGAGAAGGAAAATGCATCAAGTCTGTTTCTGTTTCAGGTCTCTACAATGTTTCTGTTATGCCATGTGTTTTAAGATATTATTTGTAGAAAGATCATGTTCTCAGTAGATACATTACAACCAATGGGATCTCTTACCTGGTACATGTGCGCACCGACACAAGCTGGAACTCCAGCTGGGAAACAGGGCAGGTATAGTTCACCCCGAGTGTCTTCAGTATCATGCCCTCCTCCTTCAGCTGGCACATCATGTTCACAAGTAACTCGTGTGCGTCCTATGATGAAGAAGAGAGAGAAACACACCAAGATAAAAGGAAATGATGAAGAGAACATGAACACTTGCAAAAAGAGCGCTCGTACACAAGAGAGTAGTCCTCAGTTACCTGTTGCGTGTCCCCCAGATACTTCAAATCGTATCCCGACAAGGAGTACTTGACCTTCCACATGAGGTCTGCTTTTGAGGCCTGGTTTGCCACACTGTCAGGTAGACTCAAACGGTGCACATCAGACAGACACCTGTAGGGGAGACAGAGAGTAAATTAGCAGCTGACTGGATGGTGTCAACCTACTGGCTTACGCCTGAAGAGGCAGATGAGTATATACAGATATGTTTTATCTAGCGGCACCCCATCATTAGAAATTATTCATTCGAGTCAAAGCAATTTCACCTTTGAGGACGGACAATGAAGCCAAACAACAAAAATGTGTTGTTTATTCTCCTAAGATATTTGGTTTGGATACTACTCTCTATTCCAGAGCATTTTAAAAAACGACCAAATTTCCCACGGTAAGGTGGAATGTTCAGTCAATGAGCATTATGGGGCATGTAGTCATTCTACACTTTCCAAATTGGCCTACAAATGCCTACATCATAATCAGTGTCATTGTTGTTCCTCTTGGTTATGAAGATTCCCGAAAACAAAACAAAAACCGAAAACAAAAAAAATACAATACACAGCAGAATATGAAGTGGTTAAGGTTAGGAAAAGGGTTAGGATTAGTGAAAGTGCTCTCCTAACCTGCTACGATAATCACTTTCTATAGAAGTGGCGTGAAAAGAGTGTCCCTTCTTTAATTTATGACCACAAATAATGGGTGTGTGGGGTGAGTCTCTGCATTTGAGCCTTCCTTACCTGAGCAGGTTGGAGAAGGGGGAGGAGCTCCAGAGTTGTTCCTGGTGCAGGATTGCCTTTGAGAAGGATGGCAGGACCAGGAGGCACTGCAGGGTGGCGTTAAGGAAGCAAGTGTTGCCAATGTTAGGCAACCTGTGAAGAAGAAGCAGCCATCAGTACACACATAGAGATGAATCATAAACCTTCATATCTCTATAAAGTGATGATAATGGCAGCCATCTTGGTCAGGGATAAATGATATTTAACACAAAGAAGTGGATGTCCTTTAGACCAAGATTGACATAATTCATGGGTTTATAAATATCTAATAAAACGAACATGCTCGATAGTAAGCCCTATCCCCATAGTATATCAGACACTGATCTCTAAACAACAAATAACTTATATTCAATGCATTTGCAGTGTGTTGTGGTTTACCCAAGAAGTTCCATGTTGACCAGTGCCCCCCGTTCTCCTCTGGCCCCCTGGGTCTCTTCTGGCCCTCTGGTGGCTGAGCTGGCCCTGGGAAGAGTCATGCTGCTGGTGGCTGAGCTGGCCCTGGGAAGAGTCATGCTTCTGGTGGCTGAGCTGGCCCTGGGAAGAGTCATGCTGCTGGTGGCTGAGCTGGCCCTGGGAAGAGTCATGCTTCTGGTGGCTGAGCTGGCCCTGGGAAGAGTCATGCTTCTGGTGGCTGAGCTGGCCCTGGGAAGAGTCATGCTGCTGGTGGCTGAGCTGGCCCTGGGAAGAGTCATGCTGCTGGTGGCTGAGCTGGCCCTGGGAAGAGTCATGCTTCTGGTGGCTGAACTGGCCCTGGGAAGAGTCATGCTTCTGGTGGCTGAGCTGGTCCTGGGAAGAGTCATGCTGCTGGTGGCTGAGCTGGCCCTGGGAAGAGTCATGCTTCTGGTGGCTGAGCTGGTCCTGGGAAGAGTCATGCTGCTGGTGGCTGAGCTGGCCCTGGGGAGAGTCATGCTTCTGGTGGCTGAGCTGGCCCTGGAAAGAGTCATGCTTCTGGTGGCTGAGCTGGCCCTGGAAAGAGTCATGCTTCTGGTGGCTGAGACTGGCCTCTGGGGCCTTGGACTAGAGTGTTCCTGAAGAGACAGAGGTCTGGAGGAAGGAGAGAAACAGGTCTCAAGCCTCCAACACAGAGATAGTACCACTCTACACAGTCTCTCTATTAAATACTATACTGTACTATAAACACAGTCTGATTAGTTATGTATTCATTTTCACGCATTTTCACGCATTCACGCATTCATTTTCACGCATTTTCACGCCATTAGTTATGTATGTACTGCTGTCCATATAAATGCAGTGTACCAAGTAGACCAGGGCAATAGGTTAGTACTCTCTTTATCCACTAGATGTGGATAGAAGAGCCTAAAACTACAGTTTGAGGAAAATAAATTTCTGGGACTGTGTTTATCAAGTGTCTCAGAGTAGGAGTCTGATCTAGGATCAGTTTTGCCTTTTAGATCATAATAAATCAGATTACTACGGACAGAGAGGACCTGATCCTAGATTAGCACTCATACTCTTGATAAACACTGGCCCTGGTCTTGTAGCACAAAACCCAACTCTCCAAAGAGACTCTAGGATGGCACTGTACTTTATGTTTGAATTACCTGACTGTTGCGCCCTCCTGGCTGGTGTCTCCATGACAGTCCAGAGGGTTGGTAGGAGTGGGAGAACTAGCATGGGACACCAGTGGAGTGGATTGCACTGGGGAAGGGTGTTTGGCAGGTGACCGGGGTACAGAGGGCTGTTTAGCGGGAGAGCAAGGCTGAGAGGAACATTTAACAGGAGAGGGAGGTGGATGGAGGGAGGAGAGTTGGTCAGAGGGTGAGGGGTCAGAGGTGGCGAAGCCATTCTGTTCAGAATGGTCAGATGGAATTGGAGAGGGGGATGAAGTGCCACTCTCCTTCTTCTTTCTTCTCTTCTGCTCCACATCAACTGAATTTGCTTTCTGACGTTTTTTCTGATGACAAGAAGATGTGATAGTGCTAAATCCTTTTTTCCTTGATCCCCAGCCAATGGAAGAGGGGGGTCATCAGAATAGTAAGAGGTAGGCCTAAATTAGAGGAACTTATCCTAAACCTCAAATAACACAGTATAGACAGGTTACATTGAGTGACATTTGCAAAAGCCAAACTTCATATACATTTCATGTACACTTTTTATGTACATTTACATTTAAGTCATTTAGCAGACGCTCTTATCCAGAGCGACTTACAAATTGGTGCATTCACCTTATGATATCCAGTGGAACAACCACTTTACAATAGTGCATCTAACTCTTTTAAGGGGGGGGGGGGGGGTTAGAAGGATTACTTTATCCTATCCTAGGTATTCCTTAAAGAGGTGGGGTTTCAGGTGTCTCCGGAAGGTGGTGATTGACTCCGCTGACCTGGCGTCGTGAGGGAGTTTGTTCCACCATTGGGGTGCCAGAGCAGCGAACAGTTTTGACTGGGCTGAGCGGGAACTGTACTTCCTCAGAGGTAGGGAGGCGAGCAGGCCAGAGGTGGATGAACGCAGTGCCCTTGTTTGGGTGTAGGGCCTGATCAGAGCCTGAAGGTACGGAGGTGCCGTTCCCCTCACAGCTCCGTAGGCAAGCACCATGGTCTTGTAACGGATGCGAGCTTCAACTGGAAGCCAGTGGAGAGAGCGGAGGAGCGGGGTGACGTGAGAGAACTTGGGAAAGTTGAACACCAGACGGGCTGCGGCGTTCTGGATGAGTTGTAGGGGTTTAATGGCACAGGCAGGGAGCCCAGCCAACAGCGAGTTGCAGTAATCCAGACGGGAGATGACAAGTGCCTGGATTAGGACCTGCGCCGCTTCCTGCGTGAGGCAGGGTCGTACTCTGCGAATGTTGTAGAGCATGAACCTACAGGAACGGGTCACCGCCTTGATGTTAGTTGAGAACGACAGGGTGTTGTCCAGGATCACGCCAAGGTTCTTAGCACTCTGGGAGGAGGACACAATGGAGTTGTCAACCGTGATGGCGAGATCATGGAACGGGCAGTCCTTCCCCGGGAGGAAGAGCAGCTCCGTCTTGCCGAGGTTCAGCTTGAGGTGGTGATCCGTCATCCACACTGATATGTCTGCCAGACATGCAGAGATGCGATTCACCACCTGGTTATCAGAGGGGGGAAAGGAGAAGATTAATTGTGTGTCGTCTGCATAGCAATGATAGGAGAGACCATGTGAGGATATGACAGAGCCAAGTGACTTGGTGTATAGCGAGAATAGGAGAGGGCCTAGAACAGAGCCCTGGGGGACACCAGTGGTGAGAGCACGTGGTGCGGAGACAGATTCTCGCCACGCCACCTGGTAGGAGCGACCTGTCAGGTAGGACGCAATCCAAGCGTGGGCCGCGCCGGAGATGCCCAGCTCGGAGAGGGTGGAGAGGAGGATCTGATGGTTCACAGTATCAAAGGCAGCCGATAGGTCTAGAAGGATGAGAGCAGAGGAGAGAGAGTTAGCTTTAGCAGTGCGGAGCGCCTCCGTGACACAGAGAAGAGCAGTCTCAGTTGAATGACTAGTCTTGAAACCTGACTGATTTGGATCAAGAAGGTCATTCTGAGAGAGATAGCAGGAGAGCTGTATTTGTCAATCAGAATGTACTTTAACTTGTACTCTTCCCACTAGGTCTATATAAGAAATACTACTCCAGAATATAAGTAGTTGTAAATCGATTAAATGACCTGATTTCATACCTTTTTGCACCAGCAGAAACAAGCCATGTTGATAACCAATGAAGACTGATACATTTCCTCATTAACCCATTGTTCAAAATGGCTTTGAGACCATTGTGATGTCATCGGTCATGTATGACACCACCATCTGGCAACCCAATCTATAATATTTTAAAATATATTGTTCAATGAATAAATATGTTTTATTGAAGAGCAAAGTTTTGCAGTATACATACAATATTGTAGATAATATGTTCCATTGTTTTCTTGTTTATTTTTTTACATTCATTTTTTGTATGTTGTTTCATTGAACGTACGACCACAATAAAGGCATTTTAAGTGCCTTCATCTTCCTTATTTTTTGACAGCTTCCATGTTGTTTGTGGTTTGGTCATCGGTTTATTTAAATGCTCAATGCTTTTTCTATCCACCAGCAGAGGGACAAAGGGTTGGTTAAAAGAATGTGAACAGGTGATAGAGATTTAGCCTAAACCTCAAACAACAATTCAGATTGGTTAGGGACAGTTTTCCTTATTCAATCTTGCCCTGAGGGCAGCTCTGCCTCAAGGACATAATGAATGTGATTGGTTCAATTAAAGCTCAATGGTCAGTGGGCAGAGCTTACAGTGCCCAGTGCGAGTTTAATACACTTACTAGGTGATAGGTTGGTGGTGAATGGAAGCCATAACACAAGGTTCCTGGCTTGAATTTTGTTTTCTAACCTCACTCCAACCCCTAAACAATTCTTCTTACCTAAACTTAACCCAACCCTAGCTAGAGTCCCAGATCTGTTTAGTGCTGTCTTGCCAACTCCTCCAGTGGTTCTTCCTTAAAAACCTCTCTGGGATAGCGGGACGGTAGCGTCCCACCTGGCCAATAGCCAGGGAAAATGTAGAGCGCCAAATTCAAAAAAATTATATAAAATCAAACTTTCATTAAATCACACATATAAGATACCAAATTAAAGCTACACTCGTTGTGAATCCAGCCAACATGTCAGATTTCAAAAAGGCTTTTCGGCGAAAGCATAAGATGCTATTATATGATGATAGAACAATGTCAACAAAGAGAGTGTAGCATATTTCAACCATGCTGGCGCTACTCAAAACACAGATATAAAATATAAAACATGCATTACCTTTGACGAGATTCTTTTGTTGGCACTCCAATATGTCCCATAAACATCACAAATGGTCCTTTTGTTCGATTAATTCCGTCCATATATATACAAATTGTCCATTTATTTGGCACGGTTGATCCAGAAAAAAAACAGCTTCCAATTTGCGCAAAGTCACTACAAAATATCTCAAAAATTACCTCTAAACTTTGCCAAAACATTTCAAAGTACTTTTGTAATACAACTTAAGGTATTTGTAAACGTTAATAATTGATCAAATTGAAGACGGGTCTATCTGTTTTCAATACAGGAGATCAACAAACAAACGCTACATGTTTTAGTCTTGCGCAACTCTCAAACAGTACACATGACGTTACTCTACTTCCTGATGGCCTTCTTCATTGCACAAATGAATAACCTCAACCTATTTCCTAAGACTGGTGACATCCAGTGGAAGCAGTAGGAACTGAGATCACAGTGATTAGAAATCTGGCCTCCCAATGAAATCTCATTGAACAGACAGTGACTTAAAAAAAAATAAAAAAAAATAATGGTTAGTCCTCAGGGTTTTGCCTGCTACATAAGTTATGTTATACTTATAGATATGATTCAAACAGTTTTAGAAACTTCAGAGTGTTTTCTATCCAAATCTACTAATAATATGCATATCTTATATTCTGGGGATGAGTAGAACGAAGTTGAAATTGGGCACGCTATCCCCCTATCCTAGAGAACAATAGCTCGTTATGTACAGTTGCATTGCATGTCGTCTGTACACAAATATCTCTCTCCCCCAATGGGTTTTTATTGGCATGGGAAACATGTGTTTATATTGCCAAAGCAAGAAACAAAAAACATAATAAAAAAAAAAAAAAAAAAAATGTTTAAAAGGGGGGAGGAGTGGTAGGATTAGGGGAAAATAATAAATGAAAATATATACAAAAATATATAGATTTTATATACATTTTCCCCAAAAATATATGTGGGATTGGAAATTATGGAGACAATTACATTGATGGAAGCCACAACCTATCCGCAATATTAAAGCTGATCTACCCCATAAAAAAATTCAAATTAAATGTACTGTAAACATTGCACTCAAATGTTTCAAAAGCATAAAGATGTTTCAAATGTTAGATTATCAGCTATGTACAGTGTTTTAACAATGTGCAAATAGTTGTAGTATGAATAGTAGGGTAAGATAAATAAACAGATAAATATTGGTGGTATTTACAATGTTGTTTGTGCTCCATTGGTTGCCCTGTTTTCATGGCAATCTTGTTGCTGTGATCAAATCAGATCAAAATGTATTTGTCACGTGCACCGAATACAACAGGTGTAGACCGTACAGTGAAATGCTTACTTACAGGTCCTAACCATCAGTGAAATGTTTAAGTAAAAATAGGTATTAGATCACCTAACTTATGCGAGTTTGTCAATGTTTGATTTGTTTTCTAATTCTTTGTGGGCCTGTGTGATCTGTGGAAAATATGTGTCTCTGATGTGGACATACATTTGGTAGGAGGTTAGGAAGTGCAGCTCAGTTTCCCCCTCATTTTGTGGGCAGTGTGCACATAGCCTGTCTTCTCTCAAGAGCCAGGACTGCCTATGGCGGCATCTTTCAATAGCAAGACTAGGCTCACTGAGTCTGTACATATTTAAGACTTTTCTTAATTTTAGGGTCAGTCACAGTGGTCAGGTATTCTGCCACTGTGTACTCTCTGTTTAGGGCCAGACAGCATTCCAATGTGCTCTGTTTTTGGTTGATTATTTCCAGTGTGTCAAATAGTTATCTTATTGTTATTATAGTTTGGCTGGGTCTAATTGTGTTTCTGTCATGGGGCTCTGTGGGGTCTGTTTGTGTTTGTGAACAGAGCCCCAGAACCAGCTGGCTGAGACTTCTCTAGGTTCATCTATCAAGGTGAGGGCTTTGTGGTGGACTTTTCCAGCTCTTTTCTGGATTTTGATAATTAGCAGGTTTAGTCCTAATTCTGCTCAGTGTGCATTGTTTGGGGTATTACGTCGTACATAAAGGATGCTGTAACAGATGTATAATAGCACAAACACAAAGATGAGTCCTCTATCTATGTTCATAGAGACAATGCTGAATGGTTAGGCGATGATCCCACCTAGTGGTTAAAGTGAGAGATGAACTCACCATAGATGTAAAATTGGGTTCCCACTAGATGTCCAGGCTGCAATGTCAAAATTGTCTATAATCGTACACATTTATGAATATACAAATGTATTTTTTGGTCTTCATTTAATGTTGTGGTTAGGCATAAGGTTAGCAGTGTGGTAAAGGTTAGGGTTCAAATCAGATTTTAAGAAGAGAAATTGTAGAAAAAGGCCAGATAGTGATGACTGAAAAAAAGTGGTATTACAGACTTGCCTTTGGGATTTTTCTCTATTCATCCTTCCTCGATTTTTTTTCACATCCCTTTTTCCTCGCTGCCTTCTCAAAATTCATTGGAAAATACAATCCTAGGGGAGGTACCTTGAAACTTCAAGGAGTTTAGGAGGAGAGGAATACAGGAAAGACTAATTGAGATAGAGCCTTAGTGTCAGAAAAAGCCATAGAGGATGAAGAGAAAAATAAACAATAATGGAGAGAGAACAAAATTTGCAGCCAAGTGTCCATTTGCAGCCAAGTGTCAGCCTCCTTATGGAGTTTTTTGGCTAAATTGTCCTGGTACTGAGTAAAGTTCATGATGCTGTTGACTTTAACAAGGGCCCTAGGACCAGTGGAAGCAAAGTAGCCCCATAACATCAAAGATCCACCATCATATTTCACAGTAGGTATGGGGTTATATTCTGCATCCCACCACTGGTGTGCGTGGCCAAAGAGCTCTATTTTCATGTCATCCAACACGTCAATGCCTGAAGATTGATAAACAGCAACGGCACTTAGATTGGAACCGGTGTTACGGTAAGACGGCATGTTCTGCAATCTCATGAAACATTTAGAAAAAGGCTCAGTATCGTTATCCTCGCAAGGTGAGGATTTAAAAGGTGTTGAAAACAGGGGTGCCAATACATTTGACCCCTTTCTTTTTGAGAAGAAAACAATATTTATCGTTGAACAAAATTGCTTTCTTTTTTTCAATTGTATTAGTATAAAATAATATATTTAAAAAAAGATTGGAGCATACAATAGTTAGTATTTGTATTGTTTCTTTTAAACAGTCTGTTTTACTCATCCTTATCAATAGTGCCAATAATTCAGGGCCTTGCTGTAGCTACAGCAGCTATGTGACTGTTAGCGATATAGTTGAGTTAATTATATTGAACAATGTGTATTCCTTGAGGTTATGCTACTGTACTGCTACTGTGCTACTGCTACAAGTAATTGTAATTATTTTTTTGTAGCACGCATGTTTGACTCTGAAGCCCCATTTATATCTGCTGCTAGCATGCGTCCTGTGTCCAGATCATGTCCACATTCTGATTGTGCCCACATTTTCAGACAGAAGTAGACGATTCAAAGACTTGTTGTGAACTGATTTAGAACAACGGACAAGATCAGGACGAGGGACGCATATCAGTGTCAGGTATAAAAGGGGCTTGAGAGAGAGAGAGGGTTGACAGCATTGTCACCAGTGTAACTGTATGTATCATCATTGCAGCTATTGATTATTATTAACATATTAATGATGAAGGTATTGATTATAATAAACATATTCATGATAAAGCTATTGATTATAAGCTTCCTAAAGCTTAACATTTATTGATGGTGATATTTGTTCATTTGATGCTATTGTCCGTTGACCAGTCTCAGCCCTTTTTTCAGAAACGTGTCATTATGAATATCTCATTGGTTCATTCTGTATTCCCTGTGTATAGCAGACTAATGACATGGTGATTTCTAATCCATCTCTCGGTGTAACACATGCTAGAACTGTACTATGTACTGATATTGTTGACTTGTTTCTTTCCTGTCTCAACCAGTGCTTTTTCAGATGCTTCATTGCGTATTAGGTTGAATATCCATGCATTCTTCATGTCACTCTGTCACCTACAGGTCCTGGTTTTTACCATATTGGACTTGGTCGTCCACAATGCTCATTATGAAACAATTTCCCCAGTCAACAGAGACTTCTCTTGGTGGAGGTGGTGCAGGTTCACTTATATATACGCCCATATGTATCAAGATCTAAGATCAGGTCCCCTCTGTCCATTTAATCTTATTTGTGGTGATCTAAATCGCAAACCTGATCCTATATCTGTACTCCTACTCTAAGACGCTTGATCTCTTCTTCAAATGTATCTCAGAGTAGAACTGCAGGGCTGCGTTCAATACACAAAATCGGTGTGCAACGTTCAATTAAACGGAAATGGTGATGTTCTGAACGACCAGTTGAAAAACGGGGAGGGGTTGGGGAACGCTCTAGGGTGCATACTCAGAGCATGCGCTGACCAGCTGGCAAGGGCCTTCACTGACACTTTAAACCTCTCCCTGACCCAGTCTGTAATACCTATATGTTTCAAGTAGACCACCATAGTCCCTGTGACCAAGAACACCATGTTAAACTGTCTACAGCTGCACCATCGAGAGCACTACAGAGGGTAGTGCATACGGCCCAGTACATCACTGGGGCCAAGCTTCCTGCCATCCAGGACCTATATAATAGGCGGTGTCAGAGGAAAGCCCCAAACAATTGTCAGACTCCAGTCACCCAAGTTATAGACTGTTTTCTCTGCTACCGCACGGCAAGAGGTACTGGAGTGCCAAATCTAGGACCAAAAGGCTCCTTAACAGCTTCTACCCCCAAGCCATTCGACTGCTGAACAACTAAGCAAATTGCCACCAGACTATTGACCCCCCCCCCCTGTGTTGTACACTGCTGCTACTCGCTGTTTATTATCTATGCATAGTCACTTCTCCCCTACCTACATGTACAAATTACCCCAACTAACCTGTACCCCCGCACATTGAATCGGTACCGGTACTCCCTGTATATAGCCTCGTTAATGTTATTTTATTGTGTTACTTTTTATTATTTTGTACTTAACACTGGAGCTCCCCAGGGGTGCGTGCTCAGAAGTCAGAGGCCTGGCCGGGTGGTACCAGAATAACAACCTATCCCTTAACGTAAGCAAGACTAAGGAGATTATTGTGGACTACAGGAAAAGGAGGACCGAGGACGCCCCCATTCTCATCGACGGAGCTGTAGTGGAGCAGGTTGAGAGCTTCAAGTTCCTTGGTGTCCACATCAACAACAAACTAGAATGGTCAAAACACAACAAGACAGTCGGGAAGAGGGCACGACAAAGCCTATTCCCCCTCAGGAAACTTAAAAGATTTGGCATGGGTCCTGAGATCCTCAAAAGGTTCTATCTACAGCTGCAACATCGAGAGCATCCTGACTGGTTGCATCACTGCCTGGTACGGCAACTGCTCGGCCTCTGACCACAAGGCACTACAGAGGGTAGTGCGTACGGCCCAGTACATCACTGGGGCTAAGCTGCCTGCCATCCAGGACCTCTACACCAGGCGGTGTCAGAGGAAGGCCCTAAAAATTGTCAAAGACCCCAGCCACCCCAGTCATAGAATGTTCTCTCTACTACCGCATGGCAAGCAGTACCGGAGTGCCAAGTCTAGGACAAAAAGGCTTCTCAACAGTTTTTACCCCCAAGTCATAAGACTCCTGAACAGGTAATCAAATGGGTACCCGGACTATTTGGATTGTGTGCCCCCCCCAACCCCTCTTTTACGCTGCTGCTACGCTCTGTTTATCATATATGCATAGTCACTTTAACTATACATTCATGTACATACTACCTCAATTGGGCCGACCAACCAGTGCTCCCACACAGTGGCTAACCGGGCTATCTGCATTGTGTCCCACCACCCGCCAACCCCTCTTTTACGCTACTGCTACTCTCTGTTCATCATATATGCATAGTCACTTTAACCATATCTACATGTATATACTACCTCAATCAGCCTGACTAACCGGTGTCAGTATGTAGCCTCGCTACTTTATATAGCCTGTCTTTTTACTGTTGTTTTATTTCTTTACTTACCTATTGTTCACCTAATATCTTTTTTGCACTATTGGTTAGAGCCTGTAAGTAAGCATTTCACTGTAAGGTCTACACCTGTTGTATTCAGCGCACGTGACAAATAAACTTTGATTTGATTTGATCACTAAGCTAAGGACCCTGAGACTGTTCTCTCTGCTACCGCACGGCAAGCGGTACCGGAGCGCCAAGTCCGGGACCAAAAAAGCTCCTTAACACTCCTACCCCCAAGTCATAAGACTGTTGAAAAGTTAATCAAAATGCTACCTGGACTATTTGCATTGACCCCCTTATTAAATTATACTTTTTTGGACGGACTTTCTTGCACAGGCTCGATGTACACAGACTCAACACACACACACACACACTGCACATTGACTCTGTACCAGTACCCCATGTATATAGCCTCGTTATTATTATTTTATTGTGTTACTAGTTTTCCTTTGTCTTGCCTACTGTTTTGTAACTCTGCATTGTTGGCATTTCACATTAAGTTCTACACCTGTTGTATTAGGCGCATGTGGCCAAAAGGCAGTTTCAGCATCTTTATCTGTACCATTACAGCATCTGTGACAGCATGGGCAGCACCATCAAGGGCTTTCACCATGCTTCCGCCATTTTAAAGTAGTCAACTGGGTGGGTTTTCCTAAGGGTTGTAGCCTCAATGGCGCTGCCCATGCTGTCACAGACACTATAATGGAACAGATATAAAGATGAGTCCTCTATCTATCTCTATGGTAGAGATCTAAAACAAGTGTGTTGTTTTGTGCTCTTGGTTTCCCGTAATAAACCCCAATTGCTATATTTTAGTATAGCACAATTCTACTAACTAATATCTCTGTTATGTATTTCAGAGGTAATGGATTTGTCTGTGTTACGTTCCCCAGTTTCTGTGTTGTTGTGGGTTTGTATTTATGTGGATGTATTTCAGGAAATGGCTTGCTGGATTCCCCCAAGCAGCTGATTGGTCGGCCCCATGGCAGATTGGAGCTGACCCCGCCCTCTCATCAGGGGATACAGCTGTCGGCGATCACAAACTCCTTCTCCAGCTGTATAAAAGGCAGTGTTCCTTTGCTCAGAGAGGGAGCGTATTGGTATGTCCCAGAGAGGGAGCGTATTGGTATGTCCTGTGTTGGTTGTTGTATTTTGTAGCTGCTACTTCTGAGGTACGTGTCAATAGGATGCAGTGTTTTTGATTATTGAAATTGTTTGTTCTGTTTCATTTGTTCCCAGGGGGAAGGGGAAGGCACCTTGAGTGCTTAAGCAAGAGGCCTGTGGGCATACATATACCCGTAGTATGTACTGTCTATGCACACTAGGCAAGACCTGGGTGGACCACACCCTGTATTTTGGTTAGTGCGCCAGGTGGTGCTTGTTAGGTAAGTTAAGGTAGGAGAGGGAGCTCTAACTTTTACTTTTTTGGTTCCGTCCAGCCCCCTTTTCCCCAAATTACCGTGTGAAGGAATAAATTCCCTGTTAATGATAATATTCTCTCAGTCATCCTTACCTGCACCTACAGTCACATCTTTCACTCCACGGGGAGTTGAGTTCCCTCCAAGAGACGTACATAAGTCTGTTTCAACACTTCTCAATGTAAGTGACAGATGCAAGGTGGTGTGGGGCTTGTGGGTAAATTAACTTGTTTTATTATTCTGAAGTTGGTGGTTCAATCCCTGTGAGATGTTTTTCACAATTATAAAAATGGAGAGAGACCATTGAAGTGTTAAGTTTGTGGCTCAGATAAAAATCTGAGTTCTATGATTCTACTATTTACCCGTCCCTGAGATTAAAGAAACATTGTGGGCTGAAGTGCTGGTGGCTCAATGGTTAAAGCAACTGTCTCAGAGGTTGTGGCTTCTCATCTAGATGTATGTGCTTTTGTTTGTGTTCTGCAATTTTGTAATGTCACTGTCAAATACACATGCAGATTTGAAAAGGGTGTTGGGATTAAATCCCTGCTGCTCTTCTAAGAGGTTCTTGGTTCATACCCCATCTTCTGCTTTACTGGTTATTTCCACATGTTTATGCCAAAATTAAGAAGGTTACTACTTGGTGGCTCATGGCCTAAGTCCTTGCCTTCCATCCATGACTTTAAGGGTTCAAATCCCATCTATTACACTTTAGTGGACACATCCATCAATGTTAAAATTAAATTGCAGTGGAGTTATTGGTAGCTCTGTGGCGGCGTTAATGCTTTTGAAAAATTACGGGATCAAATCCTATCTTGTCCTTTAGCAGCTGAACAGCGATGTGTAACGTATGTGAAGGAGCCTGGGGTTGTGGATCTCACCCCATTAGCACATGGCTGTAGGTTTGAACCCAGTGCTCTGGAAGACAGGTACCTCACCAATGAGGACTCTGCCACAGTAAGTCAAGGCTGTGGTTTCAGAACAGTAAGCAGCAGTGGTTGTGGAGGGAAACACCTGCAGGAGAAGTAGACCCTTAGTTTCTAAAGTGCCTTTTGTCTATTTAAAACATAAGGGTCTACTTTTTCCAGAGGTTTCCCTGCATAGCCACTGCTGTTCACAGGAGGGGAAACCCCAGGCATTAAACCCCATCAGCAGACAACACAACCACATGCTCTGCCTGGAATCACACCTACAATCACACACTTAACAGGCGAGAGCCTGAGCCACCAGCTCATTCACACTTCACAACCTTCTCTTCATGTGATTGACGTTGAGATTCCAGGAAACATCCAAGAGTATATTAAGAGGCCACTAGGTGGCACCATGGCAGTTGAAAGCAGTCCGTCAGTGACCTCTAGTGGTCAGGTCCATACTTACCAATAAAGCTGGGATCGACAGGCTTTCTGTCGGTCATCCACAGCGTTGTGAAGTACATAAGAAAAAATACTACTTAGGTTGTTTTTGGGGGTATCTGTACTTTACAATTTATATTTTAGACAACTTTTACTTAACTACATTCCTAAATAATGTAATTTTGGTTGGTTTGTTTAATAAAAGGAATTTTAAAAAATTTATACTTTTTTACTTTTGACACTTAAGAATATTTTAAACAAAATACATACTTTTACTCAAGTAGTATTTTAATGGGTGCCTTTTACTTGAGTCATTTTCTATTATTGCCTGGAGGCCAGATCAGACTATTACCTCTGGGCAGGAACACAGAATGCAAACACACCTCACCTCTGGAGCGATCAGACCATTCAGGCCACACCTCTTAACTCACCTTACTACAGCTCACCGTAACTATCATGTGAACCAGCGGTAATCAAATCTTACCCTATAAGGGTTTTCTGTTCTACCTCATAATGAATTGTGTCCACCTGGTGTCCCAGGTGTAAGTCAGTCCCTGACAGGAGGGGAAGATAAAACATTTAAAAAAAAATTGATCTGGCTTAAGGGTCCTGGGCCTCCACGAACCATGTCAGAGTAGGAGTGCTGATCTAGGATCAGTTTTGTATTTTACTTCATAATGTATAAAACACACTCCAAAAAATATTAATACATTATTTTATCAAAATCATTTATACAGTGTTTTTTTTTTTATGAATGAAAAGTCTTATGCATACATACACTGAATGTACAAAACATTAGGAACATTTTCCTAATATTGATTTAGAACAGCCTCAATTCGGACTCTAAGGTGTCGAAAGTGTTCCACAGATATACTGGCCCATGTTGACTCCCAATGCTTTCCAGAGTTGTGTCAAGTTGGTTGGCTGGATGTTCTTTGGGTGGTGGACCATTCTTGAAACTGTTGAGGGTGAAAAACCCAGCAGCGTTGAAGTTCTTGGCAAAAACCAGTGTGCCTGGCACCGTTCAAAGGCACTTTTGTCTTGCCCATTCACCTTTTGTCTTGCCCATTCACCTTTTGTCTTGCACATTCACCTTTTGAATGGCACATACACAATCCAGGTCTCAATTGTCTCAAGGCTTAAAAATAATGTTTTAACCTGTTTCCACCCCTTCATCTACACTGATTGAAGTGGATTTAACATGTGACATCAATAAGGGATCATAGCTTTCACCTGGATTCTCCTGGTCAGTCTGTCATAGAAAGAGCAGGTGTTCATCATGTTTTGTACACTCAGTATAAATTGCAGTAGTTTATTTTGTTGCCATGGCCACCGTAATCCAGTGCAAAAATGAAACCAAACTAAAAATAGATGAATCTAAAGACAATTGTGATTGTGTGGCACAATCCCTGGTCAAGGGCAAAGATACACACACAATTGTTTAAAAATATATATCTCTACTTATTCTGCCAACAAACAAAACGTTTTCAGTGAAACATTGTGCTTCCCTTAAAAGCCACAACACTATATATAGATGGATGGGCTTCCAGTTGGTTCAACAATATAATCATTACTGTATTGGTCCTTTATCAAAGAGACATTCAGGAGGATTCCAATTAAGGAGAAATAACACTGACAGAAACTATAGGAAAGCACCCTTCATAGAAGCTCCCGCCTATTCCTCTCTTTGGATTGGTGGATACATCTCATTATTCAAATGCTTTTAAAAAATATTCTATGAGGTGTGTTGACGTCAACATGCTAGCCTCATAAATACGTATAGACCATCTCGAATTTCAAACAGGGACAACTCCTTTATGGAGTTGTTCTCTCAAAGTTACCGGGTTGTCACGTGCATCACACTTATATCAGTACACCATTTGATCAAATAAACCTCACGTATTAAAATAGCAATACATTCTGTCCTCACTAAATTCGACACTCATTGCCCCCCATATAAAAACTCCTCACCTGCTTAATATGAACGATCTGCTTAACGTGGACAGATTTTGGCCAGAGTTAGCCCTCTCGCTTCGCCGTGAATGCCTCCAGTTGACCAACTACACTTCCTCCCCAGTTACGCTTCCACACAGGTGTTCAGAGCACGCTAGTTAGCCAATAGGTACAGGTGGTCGCCTCATTCTTCCGCAAACAAGCACTGTGACATGGAGATATGGCAGTGTGGGAACATTAACCCTATAAAGGTGTGTATCAATTTAACATGTTGTTTTTTCATTGCTGATGTGGTCCTTATGCTTCTAAAACCGTACCTCAAGAGATGTGTGTTAAGGTTTAGACTGAATGCCGAGGCTCCTAACAAAACTCCCCCCTACAAAAAACGCCTTCGTTCAATGACTCTTCTGTGTAATGATGAAGGGCTACAGTACTTCTAGGCTGGTCTCTAGTATACAAACTGGGTCAGAATGTACAACTTTTCTAGAAAATGTAACCCAAACTGTTGAGGAGGGTGAGGTGGACAACACATATGAACCCCCTCATTAACTTGTCATTTAAAACAGGCTTGTAACTACTTGTGTTGAGGCGGCAGTAAAGCAAGGCTTGTAACTACTTGTGTTAAGGCGGCAGTAAAGCAAGGCTTGGCGCTTGAAACTTGAAGGTTAGAAGCAGGTTTAAAACTATATATTTGACATTTCTCTAGTTTTATAATTGTAACCTCTGGTATTTTGTACTTTTCCTGTACATTTTCAACCTGCATCATTCACTGACAAATTCAACATGGTTCGTGATAGATAGATCAGGGTTTTTCCGAACTCAGTCCCCCCCCCCCCGGGGTGCATGTTTTGTTTTCTGCCCTAGCACCACACAGCTGATTCAGGGGGGGCCCCAAGACCGAGTTTGAGAAACCCTGATATAGATCACTGTAGACTGAAATAACACCTGTAAAATGTGAGATTCCAACCGTACTGCTTTGTCTCAGCTTGGAACACACAGACAGAAACGTGTAGATATGACTTCTTCATCTGGAGAACATCAGAGGGCTTTTGTATTATCAGTCAGTTTGCAGAGCATAGTCAGAGCAGAAGAGTGAGAGGATTTACTCCGCCCAAAATCTGTCTGCATGAGATAAGCCCTTTTATATGGAGGTCTATGAATGTCAAATTACGTGAGGATTATTTGATCCAATAGAAGTTTCCGTAATGTTTAGGCTGTTACAAATGTACTGATATCAGTGGGTGCACGTCGCATTTCGGCAACTGAGAAAAACGACTTAGTTGTGCCTGTTGTTCACACGCATATCTGCCCTCTCATTGGCTAGAATGATCCCACCTGATCTCGCCTTCCTTCAATCATTGAGGACATGTATTTCCATTGTTAGAGCGGTCACTTGGCTATCTTGTCAATACAATACAGTAGCTTCTCTTTCTTGTTGTGCATCTTTTTTTCTTTTTTTGGTTTACCCCTTTTTCATGATATACCATGGGTAGTTACAGTCTTGTCCCATCGCTGCAACTCCTGTACGGACTCAGGAGAGGCGATGGTCAAGAGCCGTGCGTCCTCAGAAACATAACCCAGCCAAGCCGCACTGCTTCTTGACACAACATCCGCTTAACCCGGATGCCAGTTGCAACAATGTGTCAAAGGAAACACCGTACACCTGGCAACCGTGTCAGCATGCATGTGCCCGGCCCGCCACAGGAGTCGTTAGAGTGCGATGGGACAAGGACATCCCGGCCAGCCAAACACTCCCCTAAACGGACGATGCTGGGCCAATTGTGTGCCGCCCCATGGGTCACGCGGTCAAGGCCGGCTGCAACAGAGTCTGGACTCAAACCAGGATCTCTAGTGGCACAGCGATGCAGTGGCTTAGACCACTGTGCCACTCAGCAGGCCTTTTTGTGCATCTTCTTGACCTTCCTGTGACACTGGGTGCTGTAAATGTCCTGGAGGGCAAGCAGTGTTCCCCCAGTAATGCATTGGGCTTACCGCACCATCCCTCTGGAGAGCCCTGCAGTTACCCTACCAGGCAGTGATGCAGCCCGTCAGAATGCTCTCGATGCATCTGTAGAAGCTTGTGAGGTTCTTAGGGGCCATGCCGAATTTCTTCAGCCTCCTGAGGTTGATCTCCTGCCATCCCTTTTTTCTCTCGTTATGGTACCTCATTGTTCTCCTTTCTCTCGTGTTGTCCTTCTACTTCAATTTCTCCTTTCTCTCGTGTTGTCCTTCTCCCTCAATGTTCTCCTTCTTCTCTCGTGTTGTCCTTCTACCTCAATGTTCTCCTTTCTCTCGTGTTGTCCTTCTCCCTCAATGTTCTCCTTCTTCTCTCGTGTTGTCCTTCCACCTCAATGTTCTCCTCTCTCTCGTGTTGTCCTTCTCCCTCAATGTTCTCCTTCTTCTCTTGTGTTGTCCTTCTACCTCAATGTTCTCCTCTTCTCTCGTGTTGTCCTTCTCCCTCAATGTTCTCCTTCATCTCTCGTGTTGTACTTCTCCCTCAATGTTCTCCTTTTTCTCTCGTGTTGTACTTCTCCCTCAATGTTCTCCTTCGTCCCTCGTGTTGTCCTTCTTTCTCAATGTTCTCCTAATTTCCATTTCTTCCGTCTTTATCCAAAATGTTCCTGTCTTCTTCCATCTTCACATCCATCTCCTTTTTTTCTTTACTTCCTTTTCCCTTTCTCTGCTTCCTCCCGTTCTTCCTCCCTCTCTATCATCCACCCATTTCTGATGATCTCTCCTCCCCCTGCTCTCTCTCCTGTGCTTTACTTCTCCTCTCCTCTCCTTCCTTTCCTCATCTCTCATCTTGGGGTGGGTGGGATCTGAGCGTCTGTCATCTGACTGTTCAGAAAATGATCTAATCAAGTGTGCTTGTGTTAGTGATGCGCAGGTTGACTCAGTGTCTGTGGTTATATGTGCGGGTGGGTTTAGGGTCATGAAATATTGAAGGGTGGGTGGCAGGCGGGTTACATAAAGAGAAAACAATGCCATATATCCATAAATGTATCGTTCTTGTGCAATTTCTATCTATAGGGTATATGGAGGTTATTCTGTCATTGTTTTGAAGGCTATCTGTCATCAGTACATGAGCCTAAGCTTTAGGGCCTAACCGTAGACCTACGGGCACCATACATGCTAACGGGCAGAGTTTAATTCAATAAGAGAAAAACAGTGAAATGGAGAGTTGAAAATAAAGAGAAGGGAGGACCAGAAAAGTCATTTTCAGGAAAGATTTGGTTGTAAAACAGGATGCTGGCAGCCACGTTATGTGCCATCATTTGTATTTGTATTTATTAAGAATATCCCATTAGCTGTTGCCAATGCAGCAGCTACTCTTCCTGGGTCCAGCAAAATTAAGGCAGTTATACAATTTAAAAAACATTACAATACATTCACAACAGCTTTCACAACACATTAAGTGTGTGCCCTCAGTTCCCTACTCTACTATCACATATCTACAACACAAAATCCATGTGTACGTGTGTATAGTTTGGGTATGTAATGGTGTGTGCCTGTGTTTGTGTTGCTTCACAGTCCCCTCTGTTCCATAAGGTGCATGATGTTACTTGATGTGGAATAGAGTTCCATGTAGTCATGGCTCTATGTAATACTGTGCGCCTCCAATAGTCTGTTCTGGACTTGGGGACTGTGAAGAGACCTCTGGTGGCATGTCTTGTGGGGTATGCATGGGTGTCTGAGCTGTGTGCCAGTAGTTTAAACAGACAGCTGGGTGCATTCAACATGTCAATACCGCTCACAAATAAACTCAGCAAAAAAAGAAACGTACTCTCACTGTCAACTGCGTTTATTTTCCAGCAAATTTAACATGTGTAAATATTTGTATGAACACAACAAGATTAAACAACTGAGACATAAACTGAACAAGTTCCACAGACACGTGACTTCCAGAAATTGAATAATGTGTCCCTGAACTAAGGGGGGTCAAAATCAAAAGTAACAGTCAGTATCTGGTGTGGCCACCAGCTGCATTAAGTACTGCAGTGCATCTCCTCCTCGTGGACTGCACCAGATTTGCCAGTTCTTGCTGTGAGATGTTACCCCACTCTTCCACCAAGGCACCAGCAAGTTCCCAGACATTTCTGGGGGGAATGGCCCTAGCCCTTACCCTCCAATCCAACAGGGGATTGAGATCCGGGCTCTTCGCTGGCCATGGCAGAACACTGACATTCCTGTCTTGCAGGAAATCACGCACAGATTGAGCAGTATGGCTGGTGGCATTGTCATGCTGGAGGATCATGTCAGGATGAGCCTGCAGGAAGGGTACCACATGAGGGAGGAGGATGTCTTCCCTGTAACACACAGCGCTGAGATTGCCTGCAATGACAACAAGCTCAGTCCGATGATGCTGTGACACACCGCCCCAGACCTCCACCTCCAAATCGATCCCGCTCCAGAGTACAGGCCTCGGTGTAACGCTCATTCCTTCTACGACAAATGTAAATCTGACCATCACCCCTGGTCAGACAAAACCGCGACTCGTCAGTGAAGAGCACTTTTTGCCAGTCCTGTCTGGTCCAGCGACGGTGGGTTTGTGCCCATAGGCGACGTTGTTGCCGGTGATGTCTGGTGAGGACCTGACTTACAACAGGCCTACAAGCCCTCAGTACAGACTCTCTCAGCCTATTGCGGACAGTATGAGCACTGATGGAGGGATTGTGCATTCCTGGTGTAACTCGGGCAGTTGTTGTTGCCATCCTGTACCTGTCCCGCAGGTGTGATGTTCGGATGTACCGATCCTGTGCAGGTGATGTTACACATGGTCTGGCACTGCGAGGACGATCAGCTGTCCGTCCTGTCTCCCTGTAGCACTGTCTTAGGCATCTCACAGTACTGACATTGCAATGTATTGCCCTGGCCACATCTGCAGTCCTCATGCCTCCTTGCAGCATGCCTAAGGCACGTTCACGCAGATGAGCAGGGATCCTGGGCATCTTTCTTTGGTGTTTTTCAGAGTCAGTAGAAAGGCCTCTTTTAGTGTCCTACGTTTTCATAACTGTGACCTTAATTGCCTACCGTCTGTAAGCTGTTAGTGTCTTAACGACCGTTCCACGGGTGCATGTTCATTAATTGTTTATGGTTCATTGAACAAGCATGGGAAACAGTGCTTAAACCCTTTACAATGAAGATCCTTGAAGTTATTTGGATTTTTACAAACTATCTTTGAAAGACAGGGTCCTGAACAAGGGATGTTTCTTTTTTTGCTGAATTTACAAGTAGTGATGAAGTCAATCTCTCCTCCACTTTGAGCCAGAAGAGATTGACATGCATTTTACCTCTCACATAGCTTTAATGTTAGAGCCTGCACAATGAGGCATTTCTTGCAGTAAAATGATACACCAAATGTAGGCTAAATTCTGAGTCTGGAACAGGAGAAATATGATTGATTCATTTCAACATCTTGAGAGAATGTGTATGCAGCTAGGGTCCGTCTGTAGAGGTGCTATCTTTATCAGCTGATATGATTGAAACCACATAAAATAGGCGATGCATCCAAGCCGAACTGAAATCTTATCAGAAACATGTTGGGTCCTCAGCTTTTATTTCCTTACAACCGGTCCAACTGATGTCATCTGGACATTTTGCACAGACAACCTTACCCATTTTTTTTTGGGGGGGGGGGGGCGTGGATAATCGGAGATGACAGAGGCCTTTACCGATGTCAACTACATTGAAGCATTCATTATATCGATTTATCACGTTATTCTGGTGAGCAAGAGTTAATTTAGAGCTCAGAGCTTCTCTTTTGTCATTATATCTAATTATAGACAAGCTGACTAACAAATAGCCCGCCAAAATGTGGGTAATTAAAAGCAGAAACACGGAGGCTGCTGAGGGGAGGACAGCTCATAACGTCTGGAATGTAGTCCATGGAATGGCATCAACCACATGAAACACCATCCCATTCACTCCACTCCAGCCTTTATTATGAGCCCTCCTCCCCTCACCAGCCTCCACTGGTGTGTACTGTATGTGTGTCTGTGTGTGTACAGCTATATGCCAACCTACATGTATGGTAATTGAACAGGCTTAACAGAGTAGCGGTGGGTGTGTGGATGGCAGCGCATCAGTTCAGTTTACTCTGTTAGTGCATGCTAACGAGACTAGGGAGTGTATCAATGACACAGGGAATCACTGCTCTGTGATGAACACACTAGAGATTCCTTTACTCGGCTCCCCTTGCCATCCTCAATAATGTCGTTGTGATTCGCGCTAACATTTATTTCCCGGTTAGCATTGAATTAGCCTGTCAGGGAAGCTCCTATAGCATTGCTGCTGAGAGTGCACTCAGGCATGAGGCTTATGTGCTCGTAATGACAATGTGTTTTCTTCCCTCCATTCAAACTCTCTCTGTTTGCTTTCTGTCCTGGCTGCGATCAATTACAACATTGTTTTTCTAAGAGGCACGCGGTGAAATGGTTGTGGGGGTGTAGTGAATGAACAGAGGCAGTTGGGACAGAATGAGGACGACAGCGTGGAAACAAATGTGTTTTCCATGTGAATAGATGTTTCCCTCGCGCTTGTGTCCTAGGGGTTGCTGTCATATTCATCATGTGCTTCTGTGAGTGTTGGGATGGGAGTGACGTGCCACACAATGTGGATGTCTCCTAGACATCCTCTCTCTTTCGCTCCTGTCTTCCTTCGTTCCTCGTCCTAAAGATGGAGTGACTGGAAAGGTGTACGAGAGAGAAGAACCATGTCTCTCTCGCTCTCTACCTCGCTCTCTGCCTCGCTCTCTGCCTCGCTCTCTGCCTCGCTCTCTGCCTCGCTCTCTGCCTCGCTCTCTGCCTCGCTCTCTGCCTCTCATGTTCTGACCCTAGTTCTTTTGTTATTTCTTTGTTTTAGTATGGTCAGTGCGTGAGTTGGGTGGGTTGTCTATGTTCGTTTTTCTATGTTGTGTTTTACGTTTGGCCTGGTATGGTTCTCAATCAGAGGCAGGTGTCGTTAGTTGTGTCTGATTGAGAATCATACTCAGGGAGCCTTTTTCCACCTGTGTTTCGTGGGTGTTTATTTTCTGTGTCTGTGTGTTCCACACGGAACTGTTTCGGTTGGTTATTTCACGTGTCGTTTATTGTTTTGTTTCAGTGTTCGATTGTTTTAATAAAGAGCATGAACACGTACCACGCTGCGCATTGGTCCTCCGATCCTTACTACTCCTCCTCGTCAGAGGAACAGCCGTTACAGCCTCGCTCTCTGTCTCGCTCTCTGCCTCGCTCTCCGCCTCTCTGTCTCTCTCTCCGTCTAGCTCAGTCTCCATCTCTTTCTTTCTCCTCACCAGAAGCTCTCCCACGCCGACTTCAAACCTGATTTGGGGAGATCTAAATAATGGATAAAAGCACAACAAGCGGTAATCAGACGTATTATCAGCTCGTCTCCTGCCTCACACAGCTGCCAAACACCAGTGTTGAATAATACAGTGGGTAGACATCCTTTCACAGCACCACCGTCTGACCAGCATGCCAATGGCCCGGTGTCACAGAGCAAACTGGGACTGATCACTTATTGATGGAGAGGAGATTCATGTTTGGGCATTGAGGATGCTGTGTGAGGTCTGGAGAAAAAGGAGCATTACCAGTTGGTTATATATGTATCCCAAATGGCAACCTATTCCCTATATAGTGCACTACTTTTTACTTTTTGGCCCCTATTCCCTATACAGTGCACTACTTTTTACTTTTTGCACCCTATGTTGGCCCCTATTCACTATATAGTGCACTACTTTTGACTTTGTGGGCCCTGGTCCAAATTGATGCACTATAGGGCATAGGGTGGTATTTCAGACACAGCCTAACTGTGACGGACATGGTCTGACTTCATGTGGTTTGGAAAGAAATGTTGAGCATTAAAAGTGCCCATTATGACGTTACATTTGAGATCTTTGTAATTTTGTAATTTTCTAGCCTTGTAACAACATTAGCAAGCATTAACAGTGCTTTGATAGCTTTAAATAATGAATTAAAGTTAGGTTTTCATTTAATTAGCCATTTTATTTGCAAGTATTCATCATTGGTGTTGCATGAATACCTACAAGTGCTTTCTGTGTCTCTGAGAGAAAACCCCACATCAAAGTGATTCTATGTTTAGTTCTAAACGGATTTGTACCTGTTTCTCAGTAGGAGGGCCAGTATGATAGAGTATGGGTCATTCACTAACCACATGGGTTGAGGAACCAAGCTAGCTAGCCAAGCACTGTTGGTCAGGGTTATAAAACAGTTTTTTTTGCATTCAATGTCCTGGTGGATTTGTAATTTAATAAAATACATGAGATAAGATGGGAAGAGAATGCAGTGATGGCTGTAATTACACATTTATTTGACCTTTATTTAACTAGGCAAGTCAGTTAAAAACCAATTCTTGTTTTCAATGACGGCCAAGGAACGGTGGGTTAACTGCCTTGTTCAGGAGCAGAACGACAGATTTTTACCTTGTCAGCTCGAGAATTAGATCTTGCAACCTCGCGGTTCCTAGTCCAACGCTCTAACCACTAGGCTACCTGCCGCCCTGCTAGGCTACCTCCACATACTTTAGGCCTAGCGGTCAAAGCATTGGGCCAGTAACCGAAAGGATGCTTGTTTGAATCCCCGAGCAGACAAGGTGAAAAATCTGTCTGTACCCCTTGAGCAAGGCAAAAAAAATAAAAAATTAATACACACTTGTACACGTGTGAAACAGGACGAACACACAACAGTATGTGGACACCCCTTTAAATTAGTGGATTCGGCTATTTCAGACACTAAAATTGAGCACACAGCCATGCAATCTCCATAGACAAACATTGCCACAACGGCTTAGCTGCATAGTGGTAGGCCACACAAGCTCACAGAACCGGGCCGCTGAAGCGCGTAGCACATAAACATTGCCTGTCCTTGGTTGCAACACTCACTACCGAGTTCCAAACTGCCTCAGGAAGCAACGCCATCACAAGAACTAGAACACAAGCGTTGGCTAGAGTCGTGTAAAGCTCGCCACCATTGGACTCTGGAGCAGTGGAAACGCGTTCTCTAGTGATGATTCACGCTTCACCATCTGGCAGTCCGACGGATTCATCTGGATTTGGCGGATGCCAGGAGGACACTACCTGCCCGAATGCATAGTGTCAACTAAAGTTTGGTGGCGGAGGATTAATGTTCTGGGGCTGTTTTTCATGGTTCAGGATAGGCCCCTTAATTACAGTGAGGGAAAATATTAATGCTACATCATTCAATGACATTCGAGACGATTTGGTGCTTACAACTTTGTAGCAACAGTTTGGGGAAGGCGCTTTCCTGTTTCAGCATGATAATCCACCGTGCACAGAGCGAGGTCCATACAGAAATGGTTTGTCGAGATCGGTGTGGAAGAACTTGACTGGCCTGCAAAGAGCCCTGACCTCAACCCCATTGAACACCTTTGGGATGAATTGGAACGCCGACTGCGAGCCAGGCCTAACCCCCCAACATCATTGCCTGACCTCACCTCACAGCAATGGTCCAACATCTAGTGGAAAGCCTTCACAGAAGAGTGGAGGCTGTTACAGCAGCAAAGGGGGGACCAACTCCATATTAATGCCCATGATTTTCTTTTGTCCTGTTATTAACATACTGTCAATGAAGAGTGATAAACAGTAATAATTAACCCTAAGTGTTCAACATAATACCTTTATGGTTAAACAATTAAGCAAACTCTAACAGTACCATATCTCTATCGCTACACCATTATACATACAAATGAGGAGTGGGCCTAGCTCACTGCATGGTGAGGCCTGAAACCTCCTCTCTGTCTGTGGCGTCTCCCCGCCGAGAACTCACTCTGGGCTGTATTATTATCACGCCACGCCATCAACTCCCGTCTCCGGGGGCAACCTGCGCCAACCACGGATACCCACCCAGAGATTGTACTGACTGCCGCCTCGTTCCCACACAACAACTGAATAACACCGTCTGTTGCCGGTGTCAACCGCTGGGATGGCAGATGAAATAGATTTATCCTGGTTTTATAAACGCTTAGCGGAGATTATGAGACGGATGTATAGGTGTGGAGGGATTCGTTTGGTGGATATTAGGGCTGGAACGCGCCGGCGGTAGCATGGGAATGTAATGATTTAAAGTCTGGCAGGAAACCTTGACTTAGGCCGGGATTCATTCCGATCCGCGCTAGATCAACATTATAGCACGCTTGGCATTTAAAGGTAATTTCTAACTGAGATGACATCTGCAGGGTTGAATCCCGGCCTTAGCCTTGAAGCACAGGCCAGTGGTTATTCTGTATGCCCAAGCCTAGTGCATATTTACATGCGGCGCATGTATGCGAAGGTAATGATACCATCGAAAGCTGGAGATATGATTTTCAATCTTCCCCCATTTGCAAGATGATTTGCCGCGGTGGCCCTCTATATTCAAGGATGAAGTCATTTTTCACAGTTCCTTGAGATGTGTTGTCCCCCCTTTAAATCTGAGTGGGTAGTATTTTTCTGGGAGATTGGAACAGGAGACATGGCTGTCATGACAGCATGTGTGTTACGTTTCAGAGGGAGTTTTGATCTCACCTGCTGTCTCATGTTTGACACTGATTTGTGTGACCTTGCCATGAACAAAAGGCTAAAAAATACAAGACATGAGATTTACGTCAAGCAAGTGATGGGCCTCAGTTGGATTGTACCATTCCTTTGGCATTAAAGGACAACATTGGTGCCATCGAGTGGCTCGTCTTTTAAAGGGGAACAATCATGGCACACATGACATTACTCAATCAACAAAGAAAGGGCAACCGCTTGAAGAGCGTATTCTCAATTTAACAGTGAAACGTGTCAATCAGGCCTGGGTCAAATATGGTCTACATAAGGGTGCAATTTCTTTTTAAACTCACAAAAGCTCTGACGAAGGCCGTGAGGCCGATACGTAAACTTTTTAAAGATCAGTGATACTATCAAGAGCAGTGTGCAGTTTCCTTTTTCCTTCATCTTGTTCAACTGTTCTTGTTCAACTGCAAAAAAGATTGCTCAGATGTGCGAGTGCCTTTTGAATTCTGGGTCAAATATGTAAAATACTTGAGCTTTGATTTAGTATGCCGTTAGCCTACAATGGAACTAATGAAAGAGTCAACACTAAGCTGAATCAAGCGCACCTCAAACTTTCAGTGTTTGGCAGCTTTCCTGGTCTGTTTTCAATACTCCACCAAAGTTCAGTAGACTATGGTAGAGTCCCAAGTGCTGAACAACCAAAGTTCAGTGAAAATACTCAAGTATAAACACTCCCAGAACAGGGGTACAACACTGTGTCAACACTGAACAGGGGTACAACACTGTGTCAACACTGAACAGGGGTACAACACTGTGTCAACACTGAACAGGGGTACAACACTGTGTCAACACTGAACAGGGGTACAACACTGTGTCAACACTGAACAGGGGTACAACACTGTGTCAACACTGAACAGGGGTACAACACTGTGTCAACACTGAACAGGGGTACAACACTGTGTCAACACTGAACAGGGGTACAACACTGTGTCAACACCGAACAGGGGTACAACACTGTGTCAACACTGAACAGGGGTACAACACTGTGTCAACACTGAACAGGGGTACAACACTGTGTCAACACTGAACAGGGGTACAACACCGTGTCAACACTGAACAGGGGTACAACACCGTGTCAACACTGAACAGGGGTACAACACCGTGTCAACACTGAACAGGGGTTAAACACTGTGTCAACACTGAACAGGGGTACAACACTGTGTCAACACTGAACAGGGGTACAACACTGTGTCAACACTGAACAGGGGTACAACACTGTGTCAACACTGAACAGGGGTACAACACTGTGTCAACACTGAACAGGGGTACAACACTGTGTCAACACTGAACAGGGGTACAACACTGTGTCAACACCGAACAGGGGTACAACACTGTGTCAACACCGAACAGGGGTACAACACTGTGTCAACACTGAACAGGGGTACAACACTGTGTCAACACTGAACAGGGGTACAACACTGTGTCAACACTGAACAGGGGTACAACACCGTGTCAACACTGAACAGGGGTACAACACCGTGTCAACACTGAACAGGGGTACAACACCGTGTCAACACTGAACAGGGGTACAACACCGTGTCAACACTGAACAGGGGTACAACACCGTGTCAACACTGAACAGGGGTTAAACACTGTGTCAACACTGAACAGGGGTACAACACTGTGTCAACACTGAACAGGGGTACAACACCGTGTCAACACTGAACAGGGGTACAACACCGTGTCAACACTGAACAGGGGTACAACACTGTGTCAACACCGAACAGGGGTACAACACTGTGTCAACACTGAACAGGGGTACAACACTGTGTCAACACTGAACTGAGTGGTTCTGGGGAAAAGAAAGATAAACATCACTTTGTAATTGAGACTTGTAGCAATTTGTCTCTTTACTCATCCCTAAGTAAACCATCCATTAAACGTGTCTGATTTATGAGTAAACAGAATATATCCTCAATGCTATTCCGAAAAGTGAATGCTGGTTTTCTGTGATGTCGATCCAAATCCCTCCTGGCCTTGAACACTTTTAGGGTTCACACATCCTAATCAATCACTGTCGATAGCTTTGCTGGGGAAAAGGCGAGCTGGCAATAGGATGGCCCTTCTGGTGTCAGGCAAAAACACCGGGGCACAGTGGGAAAGTCCAAAGACAGCTTCCATCTTGATCACAATGGGATTTGAGCTCACACCAAACACCTCCTCCTTCCCATCCCAGCTCCTCCTTTGGCAGGGACGCTGAGTCACATCCCCAGAGTTCCTTCCCTCCGTCCTTCCGTCCCAGCTGACTCAAAGCAGACTGCACTCGTCTGTTTATCCTCCACTCTTTCTTCACTCGATCTCCCCCTCTTCCATTCAGACTTCACCCCCCCCACCCCACCCCCCCACCATGCACAGTATCTTTCTCCAGTTGGTTTTGATTAGGAACACACAGCCTGCCTTGTAAAAACTCGGGCCATCAGCCAAATGATAGAGCCGGGATGTTTTGGCAATGGTTTCTGAGGCGCATCCTGAATCCGCCACTCAGTACAACTGTATAAAGGGCCACAAGCCAATGAGCTTTTAGATGAAATAACAACATGAAACCAAACCGTAGTCATTTCATCATCATGTCACTCGCTCTCTCATACCATTCTGTCATTCAGTTTGGATGCATCCATCGCGTGCCGGAGCTTAGGGTTTAAAATATCATTATGCCTAAACTTAAAAAGATAATCTTATAAACATGCAAAAATAAATGACCAAACTCGTGCTCATTAACAGAGAGAGAGAGTGCGAGAGAGAGAGCCAGAGAGAGAGAGTTCTTCCTGTGAGAGGCACTAGCTCAGCCATAAACATCAGTCTTTTAAAGTGACGTTATACTGTATGCTGCTAATTAGGAGGAATGGAGAAGGAGAGGACCGTGGTGCAACAAACCCCATCACAAGATACATGAGGTGGTTAAAAGACAAGTAAATATATCTCTCTCTCAAGACCCGCAAACACAAGATATGACCGTTTGTCATCCTCCCTCAGTGTGTGTGTGTGTGTGTGTGTGTGTGTGTGTGTGTGTGTGTGTGTGTGTGTGTGTGTGTGTGCACATATCTGTGTGACAACATCCCAGAGAGCAACAACTACCCACACACCACAACCATCAAAACAATGTTAAACTACCCACACACCATAACCATCAAAACAGTGTTAAACTACCCACACACCATAACCATCAAAACAGTGTTAAACTACCCACACACCATAACCATCAAAACAATGTTATACTACCCACACACCATAACCATCAAAACAATGTTAAACTACCCACACAACATAACCATCAAAACAGTGTTAAACTACCCACACACCATAACCATCAAAACAGTGTTAAACTACCCACACACCATAACCATCAAAACAATGTTATACTACCCACACACAATAACCATCAAAACAGTGTTAAACTACCCACACACCATAACCATCAAAACAGTGTTAAACTACCCACACACCATAACCATCAAAACAATGTTAAACTACCCACACACCATAACCATCAAAACAATGTTAAACTACCCACACACCATAACCATCAAAACAATGTTATACTACCCACACACCATAACCATCAAAACAGTGTTAAACTACCCACACACCTTAACCATCAAAACAATGTTAAACTACCCACACACCATAACCATCAAAACAGTGTTAAACTACCCACACACCATAACCATCAAAACAGTGTTAAACTACCCACACACCATAACCATCAAAACAATGTTATACTACCCACACACCATAACCATCAAAACAGTGTTAAACTACCCACACACCTTAACCATCAAAACAATGTTAAACTACCCACACACCTTAACCATCAAAACAATGTTAAACTACCCACACACCATAACCATCAAAACAGTGTTAAACTACCCACACACCATAACCATCAAAACAGTGTTAAACTACCCACACACCATAACCATCAAAACAGTGTTAAACTACCCACACACCACAACCATCAAAACAATGTTAAACTACCCACACACCACAACCATCAAAACAATGTTAAACTACCCACACACCATAACCATCAAAACAGTGTTAAACTACCCACACACCATAACCATCAAAACAGTGTTAAACTACCCACACACCATAACCATCAAAACAATGTTAAACTACCCACACACCATAACCATCAAAACAATGTTAAACTACCCACACACCATAACCATCAAAACAATGTTATACTACCCACACACCATAACCATCAAAACAGTGTTAAACTACCCACACACCTTAACCATCAAAACAATGTTAAACTACCCACACACCATAACCATCAAAACAGTGTTAAACTACCCACACACCATAACCATCAAAACAGTGTTAAACTACCCACACACCACAACCATCAAAACAATGTTAAACTACCCACACACCATAACCATCAAAACAGTGTTAAACTACCCACACACCATAACCATCAAAACAATGTTAAACTACCCACACACCACGACCATCAAAACAATGTTAAACTACCCACACACCATAACCATCAAAACAGTGTTAAACTACCCACACACCATAACCATCAAAACAGTGTTAAACTACCCTCACACCACAACCATCAAAACAATGTTAAACTACCCACACACCATAACCATCAAAACAGTGTTAAACTACCCACACACCATAACCATCAAAACAATGTTAAACTACCCACACACCATAACCATCAAAACAGTGTTAAACTACCCACACACCATAACCATCAAAACAATGTTAAACTACCCACACACCATAACCATCAAAACAATGTTAAACTACCCACACACCATAACCATCAAAACAATGTTAAACTACCCACACACCATAACCATCAAAACAGTGTTAAACTACCCACACACCATAACCATCAAAACAATGTTAAACTACCCACACACCACAACCATCAAAACAATGTTAAACTACCCACACACCATAACCATCAAAACAATGTTAAACTACCCACACACCATAACCATCAAAACAATGTTAAACTACCCACACACCATAACCATCAAAACAATGTTAAACTACCCACACACCATAACCATCAAAACAATGTTAAACTACCCACACACCATAACCATCAAAACAATGTTAAACTACCCACACACCATAACCATCAAAACAATGTTAAACTACCCACACACCATAACCATCAAAACAATGTTAAACTACCCACACACCATAACCATCAAAACAGTGTTAAACTACCCACACACCATAACCATCAAAACAATGTTAAACTACCCACACACCACAACCATCAAAACAATGTTAAACTACCCACACACCATAACCATCAAAACAATGTTAAACTACCCACACACCATAACCATCAAAACAATGTTAAACTACCCACACACCATAACCATCAAAACAATGTTAAACTACCCACACACCATAACCATCAAAACAATGTTAAACTACCCTCACACCACAACCATCAAAACAATGTTAAACTACCCACACACCATAACCATCACAACAATGTTAAACTACCCACACACCATAACCATCAAAACAGTGTTAAACTACCCACACACCTTAACCATCAAAACAATGTTAAACTACCCACACACCTTAACCATCAAAACAATGTTAAACTACCCACACACCATAACCATCAAAACAGTGTTAAACTACCCACACACCACAACCATCAAAACAATGTTAAACTACCCACACACCTTAACCATCAAAACAATGTTAAACTACCCACACACCATAACCATCAAAACAGTGTTAAACTACCCACACACCTTAACCATCAAAACAGTGTTAAACTACCCACACACCATAACCATCAAAACAATGTTAAACTACCCACACACCACAACCATCAAAACAATGTTAAACTACCCACACAACATAACCATCAAAACAATGTTAAACTACCCACACACCATAACCATCAAAACAATGTTAAACTACCCACACACCACGACCATCAAAACAATGTTAAACTACCCACACACCATAACCATCAAAACAATGTTAAACTACCCACACACCACAACCTTTAAAACAGTGTAGGTGTTAAAGTATTATTCATGTCAGACAGACTTCAATGAGCTAAACATTAAAGAAACAAAACACAACATAGAACCAATTAATCTGATACGAACAAATATAATTGCAAACATGAATTCAAGTCCGAGGGTCTTAACTGCATGATTAAACATATGAAAATAAATAAATGATAGCGTAAAATGCACCAAAAAAAATCAAGAGATAATGAGAGGTGGAACATTAATTAGAAGAAAAATGTGGATTTGTGCTTCAATCAGAGCAGGAGCGTTTTAATACAGGGAACAATTTAAAGCCTATTTGATTTCTCATTAAAAATGTAATCGCAGCCTGATGAGAAGGTGATCTAGTCTAACTTCAGAAACGATATGAAATAATAATGTATTGCGTTGGAGGGGTTGGATTGCCCCTGTTTGCATAATATGCTCTATATTCTTGGTGTCAAACCTGGAAATAGGAAACCTGTAAAACTAACTCAATCACCTCAGCCCATTTCACAAGTTCCCTGGCATCCACTTCAACATTCATTACATTTTCCTCCATTAGAGTGAATTGGGTAAAAATGTACAATTAGAAAAAAAGTGTTATCTAGAACATTCAAGGGTTCTTCGGCTGTCCCCATAGGATAACCCCTGAATAATAATTTTGGTTCCAGGTAGATGGGGGTGTTCTAGTCGATGCATTTCTATGTTGGTGCTCTTGCTATGGTTCCCAATTAGAGGCAGCTGATATTCGTTGTCTCTAATTGGGGATCATACTTAAGGTGTCCCTGTTCCCACCTGGGATATTGTTTTGTGTTGTGCATGTTGCACAGCGTAGGTCACGTTTTGTTGTTTGTTTATTGTTTTGTTGATAGTTTCACTTTAAATAAAGATGTGGAACTCTAATCGCGCTGCGCCTTGGTCCGTCCATTTCAACAACCGTGACAGTAGAACTCTTTTAGGTTCCATGTAGAACCCTTTCTAGAGAGGGTTCTCCTATGTGGGCAGACAAAGAGTTTATAGGAAGGAGAATTTTGCTTTGCATGCTGTTACCGTGCAGTAATTGATCATGTGACCTGACCAGGAAATACTCTGGCCTATACATAGTCTACTATAAGAGCTTTTTACTGCAGTTTTCACTGGTCAGGTGACAGTGGTACTGTGGGAACAAGAGAGGTTAGTGTTACCGCACACGCTGACCAAAGCAATATTACGGCTCAAATCATCAATCTAATAATCTATCCTGTGTGTTTGCGTGCGCTTTTGTTTGTGTAGGTCAGGGTGCTCCGAGCAGCGTGCTCTGCAATCAATAGCTCTGGCCTGATGTCTCTACTCCTCCTAATCGACACAGAAGGGATTTCCTTTGAACTCGTTGTCCTGGGCTGACAGAAAAGTGTGTTATTACATTTGTCATCGTTAGATGCAGCGAAGCAGGAGGAAGACAACAAAAGGATGCCACAACATTTGGAGCGTGTGTGTGTGTGTGTGTGTGTGTGTGTGTGTGTGTGTGTGTGTGTGTGTGTGTGTGTGTGTGTGTGTGTGTGTGTGTGTGTGTGTGTGTGTGTGTGTGTGTGTGTGTGTGTGTGTGTGTGTGTGTGTGGTAATATCTTGCTCATTATTCCTTCTCCCCTGGGGGCTGCATGGAAGATCTGGCTCTTCTCCTGTCCATTAGTCATGTTCTTTCTCATGACTGAGAGTTTCACTAACGAGTAGCTCTTAATTACACCTTACATCAGAAGACTTCTCTCTCCCCTCCTCTCCATCTCTGCCGTGAGTTTCTCTCTGTGTAGTAAATCTCTCTCTCTCTCCCCTCCTCTCCATCTCTGCCGTGAGTTTCTCTCTGTGTAGTAAATCTCTCTCTGTCTCTCCTCTCCTCTCCATCTCTGCCGTGAGTTCCTCTCTGTGTAGTAAATCTCTCTCTCTCTCCCCTCCTCTCCATCTCTGCCGTGAGTTTCTCTCTGTGTAGTAAATCTCTCTCTCTCTCCCCTCCTCTTCATCTCTGCCGTGAGTTTCTCTCTGTGTAGTAAATCTCTATCTCTCTCCTCTCCTCTCCATCTCTGCCGTGAGTTTCTCTCTGTGTAGTAAATCTCTCTCTCTCTCTCCTCTCCTCTCCATCTCTGCCGTGAGTTTCTCTCTGTGTAGTAAATCTCTCTCTCTCTCTCCCCTCCTCTCCATCTCAGCCGTGAGTTTCTCTCTGTGTAGTAAATCTCTCTCTCTCTCTCCTCTCCTCTCCATCTCTGCCGTGAGTTTCTCTCTGTGTAGTAAATCTCTCTCTCTCTCCCCTCCTCTTCATCTCTGCCGTGAGTTTCTCTCTGTGTAGTAAATCTCTCTCTCTCTCTCCTCTCCTCTCCATCTCTGCCGTGAGTTTCTCTCTGTGTAGTAAATCTCTCTCTCTCTCTCCTCTCCTCTCCATCTCTACCGTGAGTTTCTCTCTGTGTAGTAAATCTCTCTCTATCTCTTTTGTGAATGTCTTTCTCTCCCTCTCCCTCACAAGCACGTGCTCATATGTGTACCAGCAGGCAGACACAGACCCAGGTTAGCTTCACCTCTGTGCTTGCTGAACAGGACCTTGTCACATCAGACAAAGCCACATTACTGATCAGTCTGTTAGCATGCCAGGGACATCAATGGACAGTCTGAATGTGGGACTACAAAGACTGTGAAAAGCACATGGTAGTGCATGTTCATATCTGTTCTCTGGGGAAAACACTCTTGTCATTTTGAAACATCTCCGAGGTAAGCAGGAAAACTGAAATCTTCCAAACACGATAGCTAAATGTTATAACCCTAATCATTCAGTTTATCTAGTCCTTTCTAACACAACAAGTGCAGACATTTGTCATAAAGCCTTCCTTAATTGGTACGGTAATAATGTAGATAATATACATGTAAGCACTGTGTCATAAAGCCTTCCTTAAGTGATAATAATGTAGATAATATACATGTAAGCACTGTGTCATAAAGCCTTCCTTAATTGGTACGGTAATAATGTAGATTATATACATGTAAGCACTGTGTCATAAAGCCTTCCTTAAGTGGTAATAATGTGGATTATATACATGTAAGCACTGTGTCATAAAGCCTTCCTTAAGTGATAATAATGTAGATAATATACATGTAAGCACTGTGTCATAAAGCCTTCCTTAAGTGGTAATAATGTAGATAATATACATGTAAGCACTGTGTCATAAAGCCTTCCTTAAGTGGTAATAATGTAGATAATATACATGTAAGCACTGTGTCATAAAGCCTTCCTTAAGTGGTAATAATGTAGATAATATACATGTAAGCACTGTGTCATAAAGCCTTCCTTAAGTGGTAATAATGTAGATAATATACATGTAAGCACTGTGTCATAAAGCCTTCCTTAAGTGGTAATAATGTGGATTATATACATGTAAGCACTGTGTCATAAAGCCTTCCTTAAGTGGTAATAATGTAGATAATATACATGTAAGCACTGTGTCATAAAGCCTTCCTTAAGTGGTAATAATGTAGATAATATACATGTAAGCACTGTGTCATAAAGCCTTCCTTAAGTGATAATAATGTAGATAATATACATGTAAGCACTGTGTCATAAAGCCTTCCTTAAGTGGTAATAATGTAGATAATATACATGTAAGCACTGTGTCATAAAGCCTTCCTTAAGTGGTAATAATGTAGATAATATACATCTAAGCACTGTGTCATAAAGCCTTCCTTAAGTGGTAATAATGTAGATTATATACATGTAAGCACTGTGTCATAAAGCCTTCCTTAAGTGGTAATAATGTAGATAATATACATGTAAGCACTGTGTCAAAAAGCCTTCCTTAAGTGGTAATAATGTAGATAATATACTGTACATGTAAGAACTGTGCCACTGTCACTGGTGGGATCTGAACCCTGTTCTCCCACTCGGGAAACCAAGGTCATAACCATTAGACCATGAACAAATTGAGGGCTACCACATCACGACAACTCTCCTTCTCTACACTACCATCCTATTACAGCAGCATCAGTAGGTTATAGAGCCCGGTAACAGATGTAAAACACTCATCCACTTTTGTGTGTGTGTGCGTCTGTGTGTGTGTGTGTGTGTGTGTGTGTGTGTGTGTGCGTGTGCGTGTGCGTGTGTGTGTGTGTGTGCGTGCGTGTGTGTGTATTCCCCTGTTATGTGTACCAAGGCAATCTCTCTGCTACATCTAGTCCTGGACAGACCACTTCCGTGTCCGCTGTGCGTCATGGGGCGTGAGCGGCATGAATGACTACTCTCTTGGATATTGACGCTTCAGTTCTTCTCATGAGAAAACGTGTAGGGGAATACTTGAAGGCACAGAGCCTGCGAGAGGGATCCTAGTCTCTGCCATCCTTTCTTGGAGGCATGTTCAGAGGTGTCAGTGCCCTGGTGTGCCTTCACGGCTACAATAAAAGTGGATGGGATAACCGTGGCTAAATATTTATCTTGCCTTGTGGTCTCTTGTTCTCTGGCTGAGGATTTGTTTACTGTGAAATGAGAGGAGTAAATAAAACAGGTAAAATGCCCTCGTCTCAGGAAGTAGTCTGAATGTAGAAGAACCATACAGCCAGCCTGCCCTCATCTCAGGAAGTAGTCTGAATGTAGAAGAACCATACAGCCAGCCTGCCCTCGTCTCAGGAAGTAGTCTGAATGTAGAAGAACCAGACAACCAGCCTGCCCTCGTCTCAGGAAGTAGTCTGAGTGTAGAAGAACCATACAGCCAGCCTGCCCTCGTCTCAGGAAGTAGTCTGAGTGTAGAAGAACCAGACAGCCAGCCTGCCCTCGTCTCAGGAAGTAGTCTGAATGTAGAAGAACCAGACAGCCAGCCTGCCCTCGTCTCAGGAAGTAGTCTGAATGTAGAAGAACCATACAGCCAGCCTGCCCTCGTCTCAGGAAGTAGTCTGAGTGTAGAAGAACCAGACAGCCAGCCTGCCCTCGTCTCAGGAAGTAGTCTGAGTGTAGAAGAACCAGACAGCCAGCTTGCCCTCGTCTCAGGAAGTCGTCTGAATGTAGAAGAAGACACACGCGAACCCCTGACAAATACACATACTCTTTACACTCTAAGCTCAGCTTTGACGAGAGAGAGAGAGAGAGAGAGAGAGAGAGAGAGAGAGAGAGAGAGAGAGAGAGAGAGAGAGAGAGAGAGAGAGAGAGAGAGAGAGAGAGAGAGAGAGAGAGAGAGAGAGAGAGAGAGAGAGAGAGAGAGAGAGAGAGAGAGAGAGAGAGAGAGAGAGAGAGAGAGAGAGAGAGAGAGAGAGAACTGAGCCACTTTTTTACACACCTAAATGTACACATTTACCTACCATTACTGTAATGCAGCGGAGGCTGCTGAGGGAGGACGGCTCATAATAATGTCAGGAACGGAGCAAATGGAATGGCATCAAACACCTGGAAACCATGTTATTGATACGCTCCACTGATTCCGCTCCAGTCGTTACCACGAGCCCATCCTCCCAAATGAAGGTGCCACCAACCTCCTGTGCTGTAATGTATTATCTTTCAACAATAGCCTTATTTCTACAGCAGTTTAGTATTATTTAGATATCTCATCTACATTTATCACACTAAGAATATCTGCATCTATTTAGTGGAATATTCTAAGCACGTCTGAACACCTGATGCACTTTTGAAGGTGCAACGCCGAGAATCACTCACGTTTAGCATTCTAACAGAGGGAGCTGTTTATTTACAAATGCCTCTCCATAGGATCTTGAATAGGAAGAATGATTTCCTTTCATATCATTGTTCCCATATGGGCGAAGACAGCTCACACAGAACATGAGTATGAAATGAGAATTAAATCGCATAAACAGAAAGATATGAGAAAACATCATTATTGTTCTGGGAATGAAGGTCCTTCTCTCTCTCTCTCTCTCTCTCTCTCTCTCTCTCTCTCTCTCTCTCTCTCTCTCTCTCTCTCTCTCTCTCTCTCTCTCTCTCTCTCTCTCTCTCTCTCTCTCTCTCTCTCTCTCTCTCTCTCTCTCTCTCTCTCTCTCTCTCTCTCTCTCTCTCTCTCTCTCCCTTTTCTTACCTCTTCTCTCTAGTTATTTATCTAGTTAGTTAAATAGTTCATGCACGAAAGGGAAAATAAATAAACATAAATATGGGTTGTATTTACAACAATCTTGCTGCTGTGGCTGCACACTGTGGTATTTCACCCAGTAGATATGGGAGTTTATCAAAATTGGATTTGTTTTCAAATTCTTTGTGGGTCTGTGTAATCTGAGGGACATATGTGTCTCTTATATGGTCATACATTTGGCAGGAGGAGGTTAGGAAGAGCAGCTCAGTTTCCACCTCATTTTTTGGGCAGTGTACACATAGCCTGTCTTCTCTTGAGAGCCAGGTCTCTCTCTCTCTGTGTCTGAGCGGACTACTCACTGCCCAGCTCCAGTGTGCTGTTAGCTAGGTAGGACACACACATGGACACTGACACACACACGTCTGCCAGCCTGCAAGGGGTCTTTAGCAGCATATTCAGCTCTGAGCAGCAGGCTGTAAAGCACATCGTAGTCTTCATTGTATTTATTAGGATCCCCATTAGCTGTTCCACATGCAGCGGCTACTGTTCCTGGACCCATTGTCCTAATGCAGCTCTTGGTTTTCGGCCTCTATGTGTTGGGGTGTGTCTATGAAGGTTTAGCGTGCGCCAACCAGCTACGCTATTCTGGATGTGTAAACAAACAAAAATTTGACCAACTGGGGACATTTTGTTAGTTCCCACAAGGTCAAATGTTATTTCTAGGGGGTTTAGGGTTAAGGTTAGAATTAGTGTTAGGAGCTAGGGTTGGTTTAGGGTTACGGTTAGGGTTTGAGGTTAGGGTGAGGGTAAGGTTTAGGGGTTAGGGAAAATAGGATTTTGAATGGGACTGAATTGTGTGTCCTCACAAGGTTAGCTGTACAAGACTGTGTGTGTGTTCCTGCGTGTGCATGTATGAATGTGTGTGTGCGCAACTGTGAATTCTCATATGTGTGCCTAGCTAGCAGCCCAGAGATGTGGAGCTCTCTCTCAGTAGGGGTCCCCTTTGTCGGGGCTGGGATTGTCTCACCAGGGCTCTGTGGTGAGTCAGTCAGAGACACACGTTATGAGGGACGTCTGACATAACAGCAGCTGAGAGGGTGTCTTGGAGAATATGACTGTGTCCCAAATGACACCCTATTCCCTATATAGTGCCCTACCCTATGGGCCTAGTCTAAAGCCATTTGGGATGCTGTCTGTAGAGTGGAATTGTAATGACAGGGTTTGTCTTGGTTTCATGTTGGCTTTTATTCTAGGACAAGAAAGACAGACTCTGCAATCTCCCTCTCTCTCTCTCCCCTCTCCCCCCTCTCCAGCCCTCTCCCCCCTCTCCACCCTCTCCAGCCCTCTCCCCCCTCTCTAACCCTCTCCCCCCTCTCCACCCTCTCCAACCCTCTCCCCCCTCTCTCTCCACCCCTCTCCAACCCTCTCCAACCCTCTCCCCCTCTCTCTCCACCCCTCTCCAACCCTCTCCCCCCTCTCCAACCCTCTCCCCCCTCTCCAACCCTCTCCCCCCTCTCCAACCCTCTCTCCCCCTCTCCAACCCTCTCCCCCTCTGTCTCTTTAGTGTTCATCCTTACCTTCTGTCTAATGTGTAGTCATTCTGCATAGGGACAACATAGTGGCACCCCCCCCACCCCTCCCCCCCACCTCCTCTAGGTGTTTAATAATTCGGTGGTGTTGTTAGAGTACCTCCGGGGAAGCCAAACTCATCTGTTTCTACCCAGGCATTTAATAAAGGGATTACTGAGCGTCCATCTTGGTGCTTTTCCCTCTGGCACGGGCCAGGCTTGGTAGAACACACAGCCTACAGTCCAGATAGCGCTATCCCCTGTTAGTGGCCCTATCTCTTGGCTTGAGACACACACACGCAGCGCGAATCTATCGCGCGCAGACACAGACACACACATACACCGAAAGTTGTAGACTCATAGACACATTACTACACAGAACACCTCTGTGTGCGGTATGGGCCCTAACCACTTACAGATGAATGTGCAAGCACACACACACACACACACACACACACACACACAGGAAAACAAGTACACACACCCTAAAGACAGACGCCTCCTGAGGCACAGCCTAGCTCGATGACAGTAAGGGACAGGGGCGTCTTGAAACAATTACTGTGGCTGTCACTGAGAGAAGAGGCAGAGCAATCAGATGAGGGCAGGGAGGAGAGGAGAGAGGGATGAGGGGACAGAGATGTTACTGGCCAGAGAGAAGAGGCAGAGCAATCAGATGAGGGCAGGGAGGAGAGGAGAGAGGGATGAGGGGACAGAGATGTTACTAGCCAGAGAGAAGAGGCAGAGCAATCAGATGAGGGCAGGGAGGAGAGGAGAGAGGGATGAGGGGACAGAGATGTTACTGGCCAGAGAGAAGAGGCAGAGCAATCAGATGAGGGGACAGAGATGTTACTGGCCAGAGAGAAGAGGCAGAGCAATCAGATGAGGGGAGGGAGGAGAGAAAAGAGGAATGAGGACACAGAGATGTCACTTTCATTGACAAAGTGAGCATAGTTTCATTATGTGGAAAGACAAGGTGACATCTAGCTAGTTTGGTCTGGCCACCGGCCACGTCAAGGACTGGTCTCCAACTACGTAACAACTCCAACAGACATATATGACCTATTCATTATGTATTGCTTGTGTTATGAAGTCTCATGTAGGTGCCCTTCTAGTAAAGTCATTCATCAGAATGGGTGGGTGTCTTCAAGTGAGGGCAGGCTCTTGCCCTGTTATCCTTGTACTGTCTCTCACGGTGTTGTATGGAGCACTGGACGGCTGTCTGTCACGGTGTTGTATGGAGCACTGGACGGCTGTCTGTCACGGTGTTGTATGGAGCACTGGTCGGCTGTCTGTCACGGTGTTGTACGGAGCACTGGACGGCTGTCTGTCACGGTGTTGTATGGAGCACTGGATGGCTGTCTGTCACGGTGTTGTATGGAGCACTGGACGGCTGTCTGTCACGGTGTTGTATGGAGCACTGGACGGCTGTCTGTCACGGTGTTGTATGGAGCACTGGACGGCTGTCTGTCACGGTGTTGTATGGAACACTGGTCGGCTGTCTGTCACGGTGTTGTATGGAACACTGGTCGGCTGTCTGTCACGGTGTTGTATGGAGCACTGGTCGGCTGTCTGTCACGGTGTTGTATGGAGCACTGGTTGGCTGTCTGTCACGGTGTTGTATGGAGCACTGGTTGGCTGTCTGTCACGGTGTTGTATGGAGCACTGGACGGCTGTCTGTCACGGTGTTGTATGGAGCACTGGACGGCTGTCTGTCACGGTGTTGTACGGAGCACTGGACGGCTGTCTGTCACAGTGTTGTATGGAGCACTGGTCGGTTGTCTGTCACGGTGTTGTACGGAACACTGGTCGGCTGTCTGTCACGGTGTTGTACGGAACACTGGTCGGCTGTCTGTCACAGTGTTGTATGGAGCACTGTTCGGCTGTCTGTCACAGTGTTGTATGGAACACTGGTCGGCTGTCTGTCACGGTGTTGTACGGAGCACTGGTCGGCTGTCTGTCACTGTGTTGTATGGAGCACTGGACGGCCGTCTGTCACTGTGTTGTATGGAGCACTGGACGGCTGTCTGTCACAGTGTTGTATGGAGCACTGGACGGCTGTCTGTAGGGACATTGACAGGTAGACTATTCTGCATTCCAAATGACATGCAGGACCCATAGGGCTCTGGTCAAAAGTAATGCACTATGTAGGGAAAAGAGTGCTATTCAGGACATAGATGATGTACTGTAGTTAGAACCTGGTTAGAAGGAAATATAAATTATTCAATAAATCATTAGATTAATAATTAGCTCTCTAATTAACTGGGATCCAGTAAAAGGTTTTGAGGGTACTTCTGAGCTTTGAAGTTCTCTTGAGACTGAGGGAAGGCTTGATGAGTGTGTGTACATCTGTTTGTGTGTGTGTGTGTCTGTCTATGTCTGAAGATGTGTCAGAGTCTGAGCCTCTATCTCTGTGAGTGGCTCTGCAAAACTTGAAATGCCGTTGTTACCGCAGGGGGACCAAAACAAATTTGGCTGTCCTTTACAAATGACAGGGAAATTACAGAAGAGGGATAACTCTCTTGCATTCCAATCGGACAGGTTCACTCGTCCGTGAGACGAATTCTAACCAACTAATAAAAAGGGGCCCTGGGCTGGCAACTCGAAAAGCCCTTCCAATACAAACATATAGACTGAGGACAAATACCTCCATACAAAGAGGGGACAGAAGCTGGCCTACATTACACCCCCCCCCCCCCCCAAAAGAAGGGGTGGAAGGGGGGAAAAACTACAAAGACAAGACAGGTAGACGCGACAGAGAAAGGAAGAAAAACACAAAGAAAGAAGAAGAGTAAGAACCTTGTGACAATGGGTTGTCTGGGAGGCCTGGTTGGAACCCGCTGCTAATTAGCGTTACCACCTGGCGTCGGGCCCCCGCACCGTTCTGGGAGCCGCTCGCCACACCGACTGTGTCAGCAGGCAGCATGAGGCTGGCATAAGGCTGAAACACGCCGGTACAGACACTGGTAATATCTCTCATGTGCACAAAATAGTGGTTAGCGTCCGGGCTAACCAAAAGAAAGGGAAAGGGGGGATACTTAGTCAGTTGTACAACTGAATGCTTTCAACTGAAATGTGTCTTCCGCATTTAACCCAACCCCTCTGAATCAGAGAGGTGCGGGGGGCTGCCTTAATTGACATCCACGTCTTCGGCGCCCAGGGAACAGCGGGTTAACTGCCTTGCTCAGTGGGTCTCCAGGTGTTAGGTTTCTCTTTCATTTCTTGCCACCCCCTCCTGGGTCGTACAGTGTGGCGAAAAGCAGGCTATTAATCAGAATGTGAAGGATGGACTCCAACTGTCACAGACGCCCATCATTTCAGAACCCCTCAGGTTTGAACTAACTCTCCCACCACCACAATACTGTAATGACACCTTATAAGGAATACAAACGCGGCTCTAAAATGGCCCCAAAGCTGACTGATAAAACACCATTAGAAACCACAGGAGTTCTGGGATCTACACAGTGCTTGCTCTGTATCCACACTTACACAACCAGCACAGCAAGAGCAACCCTGGTGAATGTGAGGTAATGCAGTACATACAGTGGCCATTGGAGGGCAGTGGAGACCCAGTTGGGCCCATTCACATCCACGTTAACAACCAAAGAGCCCTGATCACTTTGTACAGCTGCGGTTGACATTGCAGTTAGGAGGGTATTAGTCGCTAAAGGAGAGCACCCGGCTAACACACAACCTGTGTGTTTGCTGCTTCTTACACACACACCAACCAACACACACACACACACACACTGTTATTTCCCCTTTTAACACCACGCAGCAGGAGGCCACCTAATCAAACGTGTAAACAATGCCTTATTACCTCACCTAAGCGCATGCAGCGTTTTTAGCGCTTAGCAGTGATTAAGTGAGACGGTTATTAAGCTGAAATACCTTCCCACTCTTCGGGTCCCTGTCTTTACCCTCCCTCCCTGCCTCCCTCCCTGCCCCCTAATGGTGTATTGTGACAAAGTGCGAGAGGGAGGAGAAAGAAAGGAGGGGGGAGGTGTGAAGCAAACAAGTTCCTCAAGTCCATTAAATGATGTGCTCAGGGGGAGAGGGAGGTTTGGTAGCTTCATGGCTTTTTCAACTTTTAGTTCTACTCCTGGTGCCCTCAGTGTGTCCCTCACACACTCTCTCGCTCTCGTTCTCTTGCTCTCTCTCTCAATTCAGTTCAAAGGGCTTTATTGGCCTATGTTTACATTGCCAAGGCAAATGGAATAGACCAGGTATGCCCCAACTGTTTCGACGAACTTTACCCTGAGGGGTACGTGCAATGCCGTCGGGGATACGCCAAATAAAAATGTGATTCACATTTAAATTAAAATTAAAAATAATAATAATAATTCTTCACATTTTCAAACAGTCCATTCATATTTTCCAACGGGGCTATACATTTGCGTGAGTTTTTTTTTCTCCTCGTCTGAGTAGCCTCGTTTCACTGCCAAAAATAACATTAAACCATCTAGTGTTTAGTGAAATAACAACACAATGTCAAATACAGGATGCCTAGTCAAATAATTAACATCCAAACACATTAGACGTTACTCTCTCGCGGGACTTCCACTAACGGTCCGTATGTAGCCAAACGTAGCTGCTGCTCATTCCGTTTGCTCAAAAATTGATAAATGCTTAAAAATAATGAAGGCCCACATCCTTAGAGACACATACCAGCTCTACTGGTAGTACTGCTACTACCAGCAGTAATACACCTGCACCGGTCGACGACACAAGTTGTTCTGCTTCCACGAGCACATTGTTACGCTCGTCGTCAGATGATAAATGACCGGACCAAGGTGCAGCGTGGTAGGCGTCGATTCTCTCTTTATTTGAAAACGTAACACCGGGAAAAAACAATGAACACCAACCGAAGGTAAGGCTAGTCGTGCATAAAGCAACAAACAAAGACAAGATCCCACAAAACCCAAAAGGAAACTGACAACTTATATCTGATTCCCAATCAGAGGCAACGATAGACAGCTGCCTCCGATTGGGAATCAAACACACCAACATAGAAACAGAAAACCTAGAATGCCCACCCTAATCACACCCTGACCTACCCAAATAGAGAAATAAAAAAGCTCCTTAAGGTCAGGGCGTGACACACATCCACTGCTAGCATCAGTAATTCTACATTTGTTATTATCCCAGCTAGCATGGACACTGACAGTTGTGAATCTGATGCAGCCGAAGAGCTACTGCCCCCTTACCCAGGAAAGCACCGAACAACAGACAGGGACGTTGGACCATCGAAGAGGCGCAAATATGATGAGAACTACATTGATTTGGGGTTCACTTATATTGTGAGTATTGCCTTTCCTCAGCCACGGTGTGTTATATGTGCAAAAGTACTATCTCACAACTCGATGAAACCTTTAGACATGTAGAAAAGCAACAGATACCATTAATAAGAAGGGGCTAGAAGCGTCTTACATGGTGAGCTACCGAGTGGCTAGGACAGGCAAGCCCCATACTATTGTGGAGGACTTAATTCTTCCTGCTGCCGCAGATATGGCTGGGACAATACTGGGGGAAAAGACCCAAAAAACTATACAGACGATTACTTCATCAAACAACACTGTTTCACGATGCATCAGTGACATGGCAGGAGATGTGTTGAAACAATTACTGCTTTGCATACAAGCCAGTGAATTCTATACGTTACAGCTGGATGAGTCAACAGGCATGGCGGACCTGGCACAGCTCCTGGTATATGTCTGTTTATGGGGGGGGTCAATTAAGGAAACATCCTCTTCTGCAAACCACTGGAACCAGGACAACAGAAGAGGATATTTTTAACTTCTTATGGCTTGGGGGCAGTATTTCGACGTCTGGATGAGAAGCGTGCCCAAAGTAAACTGTCTGTTACTCAGGCCCAGAAGCTAGGATATGCATATAATTGGTAGGTTTGGATAGAAAACACGCTAAAGTTTGCAAAACTGTTAGAATAATGTCTGTGAGTATAACATAACTGATATGGCAGGCAAAAACCTGAGGAAAATCCATCCAGGAAGTGGGATTTTTTTTGATGTGGGTATTTCAATTGAATGCCTATACAGTTCCTATGGCTTCCACTAGATGTCAACAGTCTTTAGACATGCTTGTTTTCTGAAAAATGAAGAAGAATGAGACCTTTTTGTCAGTGGACTGAGGAAGAATGCAGAGCTGGTTTGTGCGCGTGACCGATTGCGCACCCTTCGTTGTTTTTCCTTTCTATTGAATACGCTATGTCCGGTTGAAATATTATCGATTAATTGACAACCTGAGGATTAATTATAAACATCGTTTGACATGTTTCGACGAACTTTACCGGTACTATTAGGATGTATTCATCTACATGTTTTGACCGCCTTGGAGCCAGTGGATTACTGAACAAAACGCGCCAACAAAACTGAGTTTTTGAGATATAAAGAGGGACTTTATCGAACGAAACAAACATTTGTTGTGTAGCTGGGACTCTTGTGACTGCAACCAAATGTCGATCTTCAAAGGGAAGTGATTCATTTTATCGCTATTTCTGACTTTTGTAATTCCTTTACTTGGTTGTAAAATGTTTGTATGCTTTTGTAAGCGGGGCGCTGTCCTCAGATAATCTCATGGTATGCTTTCGCAGTAAAGCCTTTTTGAAATCTGACAGAGCGGCTGGATAAACAAGAAGTTCATCTTTAAGCCGATGTATAACACTTGTATTTTTTATCAATGTTTATTATGACTATTCCTGTATTTTGAATTTGGCGCTCTGCAAATTCACCGGATGTTGTCGAGTTGGGTTACTAGTGGAATGCCTTAAAGTACCCGACAGCTTTGTGACATCAAATGAACATTTGTGGTCAAAATGTGTTGGTATCTGTACTGATGGCGCAAAAGCAATGACAGGGAGACACAATGGAGTGGTAACAACTGTGCAAGCAGCTGCTCCCGACGACACTGCAGCATCCACTGAGAGGCTCTTGCTGCCAAGGGAATGCCTGACAGCTTGAAAGACATTTTGGACACTACAGTGAAAATGGTTAACTTTGGGAGTTAACCAGCAAGACCCCAGAACTCTTGTGTATTTTCTGCACTATAAAATGATATGGGCAGCGACCATGTAACACTTTTACAGGTTTTACAACAACTTTTACAACATACTTGGCAGTGCACTGGTTATCAATGGGCAAAGTATTGACACAATTTTTTAAATTGAGAGACGAGCTTAAAGTTTTCTTTACTGACCATAATTTTCACTTGTCTGACCGATTGCATGATGGTCAGTTTTTCACACGACTGGCCTATCTGGGTGATGTTTTTTCTTGCCTGAATGATCTGAATCTAGGATTACAGGGACTATAATCAACGTGGCAGCAACTATATTCAACGTGGCAGACAAAATTGAGGCTATGATTAAGAAGTTGGAGCTCTTCTCTGTCTGCATTAACAAGGACAACACACAAGTCTTTCATTGCAAATGAACTCAAGCTTACGGACAATGTCGAATGTGATATAGCGAAGCAGCTGAGTGAGTTGGGTGCGCAATTACACAGGTACTTTCCCGAAACGGATGACACAAACAACTGGATTCGTTATCCCTTTCATGCCCTGCCTCCAGTCCACTTACCGATATCTGAACAAGAGAGCCTCATCGAAATTGCAACAAGCGGTTCTGTGAAAATTTAATTTAATCAGAAGCCACTGCCAGATTTCTGGAGTATCCTGCCTTGGCAAATCGTGCTGTTAAGACACTGATGCCCTTTGCAACCACGTACCTATGTGAGAGTGGATTCTTGGCCCTCACTAGCATGAAAACTAAATACAGGCACAGACTGTGTGTGGAAAATGATTTAAGACTGAGACTCTCTCCAACACAACTCAACATTGCAGAGTTATGTGCATCCTTTCAAGCACACCATTTTTGATGATGAACAAATACATTTTTATATGTAAGATGGCTAAATAAAGAGCAAAATTCTTGATCAATATTATTTATTATTTGTGCCCTGGTCCTATAAGAGCTCTTTTGTCACTTCCCACGAGGCGGGTTGTGACAACTCACACTCATTCTTATGTTTAATAAATGTATAATATAGTGTGTGTGTGTGTGGCAGGCTTACAATGATGGGAGAAAAAAAACATTTGAGAGTGCGCTGACCCTGGTGCTAGAGGTGGTACGCAGCTGGAGGTTGAATGTTTGAAGGGGTACGGGACTATAAAAAGTTTGGGAACCACTGGAATAGACAATAAATAAACAAGGGAAACATTAGTAAACAATACACTCAGAAGTTTTGAAAGAACATTTATTTTTCAAATGTTATATTATTGGCTCTGTACAGTGTTGTAACAATGTGCAAGTAGTTGAAGTATGAAAGGGAAAATAAATAAACAGATAAATATAGATTGTATTTACAATGTTGTTACCCTTTTCTCATGGCAACAGGCCACACATCTTGCTGCTGTGACTGCACACTGCGTTTTTTTGCCTGACAAATATGGGAGTTCCTCCATGTTTGATTTGTTTTCCAATTTTTTGGGGTCTATGTGATCTGTGGGAAATATGTCTCTAATGTGGTCATACATTTGTCAGGTTAGGAAGAGTAGCTCACTTTCCACCTCATTTTGTGGGCAGACGGCACATAGCCTGTCATCTCTTGAGAGCCAGGTCTGCCTATGGCGGTTTCTCTCAATAGCAAGGCTATGCTCACTGAATCTGTACATAGTCAAGAATTTTCTTAATTTTGAGTCAGTCACAGTGGTCAGGTATTCTGCCACTTTGTACTCTCTATTTAGGGCCAGAAAGCATTCCAATTTGTCTGTCTGAGAGCTGCCTATGGACCTCAACTCCCTCATAGCCTTGACCATCTGGATCGATGGGCAGCTACGGGAACGTAGGAGGGAGAGGGAATCTGTTCCCTGTCGCCCTCGCTCGTCCTCGATTCCCGTCTCGCCTCCGAGGAATCCCAGAAATCCCTGAAGTCTACATTTCCGAGTGAATCTGACTTTGTTTGTGGCACATAGCCTTAAGCATCACAGTTTGTTTTGTATTGTTTATTGTTTTTGTCTGCATTTCCAATAAAAAAGGAATATGTACGCTCTCACGCTGCGCTTTGGTCCACTTCCTTCAACGGCCGTGACAATCCCTTACTACTCGTAACCCCCTCTATGCTACCCTGTTGTGGGGAGGCCGGTCCAAATCCATCAGGGTGCTCATTGACTCTACGGCCGACGAGAGCTTTATGGACACTACACTGGTGTCGGAGCTGAGCATCTCAACTCAACCCCTTTCCATTCTGATGGACGTCAGAGTGCTGGATGTACGCTCTATTGGCAGAGTCAACCACAGTATGGTTCCTATCCACCTGTGAGTGTCAAGCAACCACAGTGAATCTATGCAGTTTCTGCTCCTTTAGTCTCCTCATGTACCCATGGTTTTGGGATTTTCAAGGCTCCAGAGGCACAATCCCCTTATTGGCTGTGCTATGGGGTTCATCAATTTGGAGCCCATTTGGCCATGATTAGTGTCTGAAGTTGGCACAGCCTGCCCCAGGACATCTCCCTGCTGGCTTGGGAAAAACCTTGGATCTCTCCGGCCTTTCCCGCGGAGTGCCAGAACTTATGGGAGGTTTTCAACTCTGCCCAAGCCACCTCTTCTGCCGCATTGGCCCTACGACTGTGCTATCAACCGTCTCCCGGGAACCGCCTCTGCAGAGACTTTATTCCCTGTTGTGTCCGGAGACCAAAGCGATGGAAGGGTATATTGAGGACTGTCTCGCTGCAGGGATTATGTGTCCATCTTTCTCCCCCGCCGGCGCAGGGTTCTTCTTTATGGAGAAGAAGGACAAGACCCTGTGTCTTTGTATCGACTACCGTTGTCTCAATGACATTACAGTTAAAAACTGTTACCCACTACCACTCATCTCCTCAGCTTTCGAGCCTCTCCAGGGTGCGATCATCTTCTCAAAGTTGGACCTTCGGAACGCCTACCATCTGGTTCGGATACGGGAAGGAGATGAGCGGAAGACTGCCTTTAACATGGCTAGCGGGCACTACGAGTACCTGGTGATGCCATTCGGACTGACCAACACTCCCGCAGTGTTCCAGGCCCTGGTCAATGAAGTGCTCCGAGACATGTTTTGTGTTTGTCTACCTCGACGACATCCTCATCTTATTCCCGGTCAGCTCAAGAGCACGTCCTCCATGTCCGACAGGTCCTTCAGCGTCTCCTGGAGAACCAGCTATTCGTGAAGGCGGAGAAATGTGAGTTCCATCTCCTTCCTAGGATACGTCATCGCTACAGGGAATATTCAGATGGACCCTGATAAGGTGAGAGCAGTGGTGGAATGGCCTCAACCCACATCCAGAGTGCAGCTGCAACGTTTCGTCCGGGGTTACAGCTCTCTTGCTTCACCTCTCTCTGCACTCACCTCTCCCAAGGTTCCGTTCATATGGTCTCCAGCAGCTGATCAGGCGTTCTCAGAACTCAAGCAGTGATTCACTACAGCCCCCATCTTAATCCATCCGGACCCGTCCCGTCAGTTCGTTGTGGAGGTCGACGCCCAGGACGTCGGAGTGGGGGCTCACCTGTCCCAGCGCTCTGCCCAGGATCAGAAGCTGCATCCCTGCACCTTAACTTTCCCCTTGCCTTAACCCCGCTGAGAAGAACTATGGGAAATCGAGAATTACTCGCTGTCAAGATTAGAGGAGTGGAGGCACTGGTTAGAAGGGGCAGAACAGCCATTCTTATGAATGGACCATAGAAACCTGGAATATCTTCATACCACCAAGCGCCTCATGTCCAGGCAGGCAAGATGGGCCCTGTTATTCACTCGTTTCCATTTCAATATCTCCTACCGTCCAGGGTCCAACAATGTGAAACCTGACACACACTCATGTCTGTACAGACCCGCGACTACATCCTCGGACCCCGAGACCATCCTTCCTGTCTGGCGGCAGCTATCATCTGGGGAATCGAGAGTCAAGTCCGCAAGGCACAGTGTTCCCAGCCCGACTCCGGCTAACCGGATGTTTGTCCCGGATTCTGCCCATGCAACCTGTTCTGGAATGGGCACATTAGCCTGACAACGTTTTTGGTGGCCCACCATGGTTGCTGATGTCTCTGCGTTCATTGCCGTCTGTACTGTGTGTGCGCGGAACACGATTCTGCGGTGAGCTCCAGCTGGCCTCCTTCAACCACTCCCTGTCCCTCACCTTCCCTGGTCCCATATATCCTTGGACTTTGTCACGGGCCTCCCTCCGTCAGATGGCAACACCACCATCCTTTACAGTGGTGTACAGGTTTTCCAAAGCCACCCATTTTTTCCCCCTTCTTAAGTTGCCCTGAGCTATGGAGACGGCCCAGCTCATGGTGCAGCACATCTTCCGGATCCATGGACTGACGGTCCTCAGTTCTCGTACCGGTTCTGGAAGGATTTCTGCACACTCATTGGGTCGGCGGCCAGCCTGTCCTCTGGTTTTCATCCCCAGTCTAATGGCCAGTAGGAGCGAGCCAATCAGGACCTGGAAACGACTCTTGGCTGCCTTGTCTCCACCAATCCCACCACCTGGAGCCAGCAACTCATGTGGGTGGAATAAGCCTGCAACACCTGTTCCCTGTTCTGCTACGGGTCTCTCGCCTTTTGAGTGTTCCCTGGGATATCAGCCCCCGCTGTTCCCAGAGCTAGAGGAAGAGGTCAGCATACCTTCTGCCCAGATGTTCCTCCGTCGCTTTCACCGTACCTGGAAGAGAGCCCGGGCATCTCTTCTCAAGACCACCTCCAGGTGTCGACGACAGGCGGACCGCCACCGGACCCCTGCTCCCCGCTACCGTCTTGGGCAGAGGGTATGGCTGTCCACTCGGGATCTTCCCCTCCGGGTAGAGTCCCACAAACTTTCCCCCCGTTTTATCTAACCTTTCCCCATCTCTAAGGTCCTTAGCCCCTCTGCTGTTCGCCTTCTGTTGCCACGCACTCTCCGTATACATCCCACTTTTCATGTGTCCAGGATTGTCTCACAGCCGTTTGTCTCCTATTCCCAGGAATTTGGTTACGACCCTTTGCCTGTCTTGACCTACCGATTCCCTGCCGTCCTGTACCTGCCTGACTCTGATTTGGATTATGACCCTTTGCCCGCCTTGACTTACCTTTTGCCTGCTCCTTGAACTATAATAAACTCTGAGACTCGTACTATCTGCCTCCTGTGTCTGCATCTGGGGTCTTAGCCTGAGCCGTGATACTCTCTCTCTATGTATCTCCTCTTGCTCTCACACCTGTCTCTGAAGATAGAAAGAGTGAGGGAGGGAAAGGGAGACTAAATGATCTTAATGGGGAAGTCATAGCACAGCGCCGTTGGTAGAAGCTGTCTAAATGGATACTACTGGGTGACCTTCTGCAGATGAGAATACTGAGGGGAGGGAGGAAAATGTGTGTGTGATTGATTGATTGTGATTGATTGTGCCGTGCATGTGTACATCAGGCATTTGTATATGTGTGCACAGCATATGTGAACCGTGTGTCAGCATATGTGAACCGTGTGTGTGTGTGTGTGTGTGTGTGTGTGTGTGTGTGTGTGTGTGTGTGTGTGTGTGTGTGTGTGTGTGTGTGTGTGTGTGTGTGTGTGTACAGTATGTGTGCACAGCCAGTGGCAACCTGTCATTCACCTGTTTTAAGCCCCAAATGTTTTGCAAATAAAAATAATATGTGTATATTTATTTATTTTTTAGGGGGGGGCTTGCCTGTTTTGCTGTTATGTTATTTTGGCATTAATACGTCTCACATATCAGTTTGCAAACAATGTAAAAAAAAATATATCATTGAGTTAATAAAGCCGCATACAAACAGGCAGCTCCAAAATGCAGATGTTTCAGCCTAGATCAGTGCTTTCTGTGGTGGTGGGGCAGGCCAACAGAAAATAGGAGCATTGCACCGGGATTGGCTCAGCATTGCACCTTGATTGGCTCAGTGTTCTGTCACTCATGGGGACACTACGTTACCCACCTTTAGTAAGGGCACACATCAAGAATGTGAGCCTTTTGGGTGCTGCCATAGAGTTACATTAGAAGTGCCCTTCCAAGAAGGCTCAAGGTCATTGGCCACAGATAAAATGACATCAAATCACGTTATATCTACAGTAGCTCTAATTGGTCAACATCTTACTTTCAAAATCTTAACTAGCAGTCATCATCATAAATCAAGTAGACAATCTATTGGACAATCCTTGTAATCCTTGTCATATGAAGAGAAATAATGAAGAAAAATTATAGATGAAACGTATCGGTGCTCATTGGACATAAACATTACACAACAAGTTGAAAATCGCAAATTCAACTATGAGTTGTTTGGAAGGAATTGGTGACAGTGGCTAACCGCCAGCAGTGCAACTGGGAAGTCAGACTGGGAAAATAAGTTTTGAACGGTCATCCAACTCGGAATTGTAAATCTTTTTATTAATGACATAATTTGCCAACTAACGACCGCCTCGCACAACATGGTGAGTCCCAAAAGGTCTTATATGCTGCTGCATAAATGATTTAATATGCCAGGGAGATCTGGTCAGCCATATCAGCTATGATTTTTAAAAAGGCAGTAAATGAGGCTGAATGAACTGTTTCGCTGCCAGACAAGGCTCCGCTGATAGCTAGGTGTAGCGGTGGTAAGGCTTCACTTCATGGTGCTGAAAAGAAAGCTCTGCTGTTGGGACAGCTTTATGTAGACCCTAACAGTTTGTGGGCACCGCTTGTCGCTGTTATAGTGCAATTAATGTATTGTTTAGTGTTGTGTTGTGTAGTGACTTTGCGGGCATGCATCTAAAAACAAAACATTTTTGGCGGAGTTTGCCCCACCAGATGTACATGCTAAAATCACCACTGTGTACAGCATATGTGAACAGTATGTGTGTGTGTGTGTGTGTGTGTGTGTGTGTGTGTGTGTGTGTGTGTGTGTGTGTGTGTGTGTGTGTGTGTGTGTGTGTGTGTGTGTGTGTGTGTGTGTGTGTGTGTGTGTGTGTGTGTGTGTGTATTGTAGTACAGTACACTCTTAGGAAAAAGGGTTCCAAAAGGACTCTTGGGCTGTCCCCATAGCAAAACCCTTTTGATTTCAGATAAAAAAAACTTTGATCCAGGTAGAACCCTTCTGGGTTCCATGTAGAATAATCTGTATAAATGGTTCTACATGGAACCCAAAAGGGTTCTACCTGGAACCAAAAGAGTTCTACCTGGAACCAAAAAGTATTATTTAAAGGGTTCTCCTCTGGGGACAGCCGAAGAACCCTTTTAGGTTCTAGATAGAACGTTTTTTTTCTCAGAGTGTATGTACTCTCCAAAACACTGTGACCAGGTTAGAAAAATCCCTGAACTCTCTGCCCACCCAACACACACCAATTAGTTTAGCTCTCGTCCTCTCTTGAGTATGTAGTATATTCCTACAGCGTTTCCATCCAATGGAATGGCTCTGACTGAGCAGGCTCTGGCACTCTTCCAGCAGTTATCTGGCCAAATTAACAGCGCACACTTCACAATTAATTATGATTAATTGCTGTCCATGGAAAGCAGCCTAGTACGCTGTTGCGACTTAGCGTCCGCAACGTCTTTACTAAACATGAAAAACGTCTATGATGGCTGTTAAGAAAGCTGGGCCTATTCATCCAATCCCTGGTAATACTCTCATTTAGTCGTCGTTTGTGTGTGCCTGTGTGTGTCTGTGTGTGTGCTTATATTTCATTTATCTGTTACGTTTATTTGAACAGGGACAATGAATAACAAAAACACAGGTCTCAGAGCACTGAGAAATGATGCGTTGCACCAGATTCAGCTCACAGCTAATTCACATCTGTAGTCCCCGGGCAGGTGAACAAGTGTGTGTGTGTGTGTGTGTGTGTGTGTCAGATGCCTTTGGTGACTAATCAGGGTCTAATTGTCCTCTTGCTCTCTGCCTGTTAGCAATAGGAGATGGTTGTGTTGTTGATTCAGCTATCTGTATCTATCTAAGGACTGGTAGATACTAAATAATGTATATATAATTGGTTATGTGTACATAGCACAGCTAGCGAGGGAGTTGTACTGTCAGCCCCGTAGCATAGAGCTGGAGACAGTATGGGGAGTTGTACTGTCAGCCCCGTAGCAAAGAGCTGGAGACAGTATGGGGAGTTGTACTGTCAGCCCCGTAGCATAGAGCTGGAGCCAGTATGAGGGAGTTGTAGTCGCAGTCCTTTAGCATAGAGCTGGAGACAGTATGAGGGAGTTGTATTCGCAGTCCTTTAGCATAGAGCTGGAGACAGTATGGGGAGTTGTACTGTCAGCCCCGTAGCAAAGAGCTGGAGACAGTATGAGGGAGTTGTAGTCGCAGTCCTTTAGCATAGAGCTGGAGACAGTATGAGGGAGTTGTATTCGCAGTCCTTTAGCATAGAGCTGGAGACAGTATGAGGGAGTTGTACTGTCAGTCCTTTAGCATAGAGCTGGAGACAGTATGAGGGAGTTGTACTGTCAGCCCCGTAACATAGAGCTGGAGACAGTATGAGGGAGTTGTACTGTCAGTCCTTAAGCATAGAGCTGGAGACAGTATGGGGAGTTGTACTGTCAGCCCCGTAACAAAGAGCTGGAGACAGTATGAGGGAGTTGTACTGTCAGCCCCGTAGCAAAGAGCTGGAGACATTGTGAGGGAGTTGTACTGTCAGTCCTTAAGCATAGAGCTGGAGACAGTATGGGGAGTTGTACTGTCAGCCCCGTAACATAGAGCTGGAGACAGTATGAGGGAGTTATACTGTCAGTCCTTTAGCATAGAGCTGGAGACAGTATGGGGAGTTGTACTGTCAGCCCCGTAACATAGAGCTGGAGACAGTATGAGGGAGTTGTACTGTCAGCCCCGTAACATAGAGCTGGAGACAGTATGAGGGAGTTGTACTCAGCCCCGTAACATAGAGTTTGAGACATTACAAGCTGACTCAGCTAAGTGTGACCCAACACATTATGTACTTATAGACACAAAACATGATACATGGTACACACACATAAGTAGACACACAAATACATCCGTGCGCACATACACACACACACACGTGCACGCACGAGCAAGAGCAGGTTCACATGGAGCCAGGCAGCCAGGCAACCTAATTCGAGCTACTACCTGTCAGTGCAGTCTGCAGATAGTGGAGAGTGACTCTTAGACTATAGACGGTTCTGTTAGTGACTTAACATCCAGGAGAGGCTGCAACCTTCTTAAGACAGACAGATCTCTCTGTTAGCTGCAGCGATGGCGGGAAGACGCTAATGCCCCACTTAAGGAAATGCTGAACGGGTAAGTTCGCCTCTCTATTTCCTTCTCTATGTTCTGAGAAAAAAGAGTGTAACAGAATGAGAAGTTGGGAGACCATGCAGACAACTCCAATATATAATCTCTACTCTGCCTTTCTCTCGTTCTGTCATTTCGTATTAACCACTCTTTCTCTCCCACTTTGTCATTGTCAGAGAAATGTGTCAGATAAATTCTTAGAAAAGTCGGCTGAGGTTATCCATTGTTAGTTGCACTTACTTTCTTAAAATCAACGACCATCGATCCGTTGAGTGAATGAAGGCCACAGATACTGTAAGTCTCTTCCAGACAAAAATTTTGGCATCGTGATCTGCAACAAAGACTTGTCCTCCTCCAATGGAGGTAAAAAAAATAATTTAATGAGGCAAGTCAGTTAAGAACAAATTCTTATTTACAATGACAGCCTACTGAGAGAGTCTTTAGGTGCCCGTTGGCAAACTTCAAGCGGGCTCTCGTGTGCCTTTTACTGAGGAGTGGCTTCCGTTTGGCCACTCTACCATAAAGGTCTGGTTGGTGGAGTGCTGCAGAGATGGAAGGTTCTCCCATCTCCACAGAGGAACTCTAGCTCTGTCAGAGTGACATCGAGTTCTTGGACACCTCCCTGACCAAGGTCCTTCTCCCCCGATTGCTCAGTTTGGCCGGTCGGCCAGCTCTAGGAAGAGTCTTAGTGGTTAAAAACTTCTTTTTTTAATGTTTTCACTTTGTCATTATGGGTTATTGTGTGTAGATTGCTGAGGATTTAAAAATATATATATTTTAAAATAAGGCTAACATCACAAAATGTGAAAAAAGTCAAGGGGTCTGAATACTTTCCGAAGGCACTGTATAAGCCCAGAATTCTTATCTTACAATTTGAGTTATTTTTCATCTGTAGAGATCATAAAAGTAATGGTATTGCATGTAGTTTCACCAAATCACAAGTGAGAGAAGGTCAGTGCAACACCAACAAAAAGCCACTGAACGGCAGGTTCAATCCAAAAAATACAGAATGGCAGCCAGTATGATCCGAATTGGAACCCGTTTCCCAATACAAAGTTCTATGTGGAACCCTTTCACCAATACAAAGATCTATATGGAACCCTTTCACTAATACAATGTTCTATGTGGAACCCTTTCACTAATACAAAGTTCTATGTGGGACTCTCACTAATATAAATATGTATATGGAACCCGTTCACTAATACAAAGTTCTAAGTGGAACCCTTTCACTAATACAAGGTTCTATGTGGAACCTTTTCACTAATACACAGTTCTATGTGGGACTCTCACTAATACAAATATATACATGGAACCCTTTCACTAATACAACGTTCTAAGTGGAACCCTTTCACTAATACAATGTTCTATGTGGAACCCTTTCACTAATACAAAGTTCTATGTGGGACTCTTTCACTAATACAAAGATCTATATGGAACCCTTTCACTAATACAAAATTCTATGTCGAACCCTTTCACAACTAGTGATCAATCGTACCAATGGTCCGGCAAACACGTCTGTAATTTAACCAACGACAGTTTAGCAGCGAGGAAAGGGTGGATTGAGCGCTGGAAAATCCCTCCAGAGCCCTGTCGTAAACAATTCCGGTAGCTAGCTAGATGGAGCTCGAGGAGGGAGGATATTTTCAATTATGATATTTTGCAAGTGATTAGATTGCATGTGCCATGATGTTAGCATTACAAACGTACAACTGACTGGCTGTTACTATCTGTGTCTACATTGTGTGCTAGACTATGTTGTGTAAAGCCCCACCTACCCAAACACGTGATTTGTTGGGAGAGTTGTCTATCTGAAGAGCACCCTCCCCTAATTGGCCAAGAAAATCTGCCATGAATCCAAGACCTAGTGCTGCATTTCCCTATAGGTCTGGGATTCCCCAGACTATTTCACCACCAAAGGGTTCTACCTGGAAGCAAACAGGGTTCTCCTGAGGGGACAAACAAAGACGAGCTGACGGTACAAGCCGCTGTCTACAGATCAGTGTGGACATTGTGTACATAGCAGGGGGACACTAGGGGTCTGTGGGAACTAAATAGATGACAGTAAACACCTTTGATAGCAATGTGTTGTGTGTGTCACAAACAGTGAGGGCAGTGGTGTGTGTGTGTGCGTGCGTGCGTGCGTGCGTGCGTGTGTGTGTGTGTGTGTGTGCGTGCGTGCGTGCGTGAATTTTTATTAGGTACCCATAACATCAGCTAATATTCCTAAGCTTTAAAACAAAACAAAAATCATCTCTGCCCCATGCAAAATGTATATAATTGTTGGAAATCAGCTTCTCTCCACCAACAAGAGGGTTGTGAACAGTTTGTGGTCGCATGGGTTTGCCACCTAGTGTGTTACCGAACCTTTCCAAATAGTACAACAAATAGGACCTTTCCAAATAGTATATATATATATAACTGTGTGTGTGTGTGTGGGGGGGGGTTGTTACGTAATTATTGTTGTTACATAATTATGGAACAGTACAAGGTCACAACCCCCCCACTGTTTCACTAACCCCTTCCTGTCCACCCTGATGGGTGAAGTAAACATCCCATACAGCTACGGGTCAGTGAACCACACCCACCCACTCTATGCTACAAGGTAGACACAAGGTGCAATGCAACACTCTCGAGCTACACACACAGACACACACACCCACTCTACGCTACACACCCATAGACACAAGGTGCAATGCAACACTCTGGAGCTATACACACACACACACACACACCACTCTACGCTACACACCCATAGACACCAGGTGCAATGCAACACTCTGGAGCTACACACACAGACACACACACCCACTCTACGCTACACACCCATAGACACCAGGTGCAATGCAACACTCTGGAGCTACACACACACAGACACACACACCCACTCTACGCTACACACCCATAGACACCAGGTGCAATGCAACACTCTCGAGCTACACACACACAGACACCCACACACACACACACACACCAACTCTACGCTACACACCCGTAGACACAAGGTGCAATGCAACACTCTCGAGCTACACACACACAGACACCCACACACACACACACACCAACTCTACGCTACACACCCGTAGACACAAGGTGCAATGCAACACTCTGGAGCTATACACACACAGACACACACAACCACTGGCACCCCATTCTTGCCTGTCAGCTTGACTTTGTGTTTTGAAGGTCTTGGCGAATGGTGTCAAAAAAAACTATTCTTCCTCCCTGATACTGTATGATACAGCACATCTATAGCCTTTCTAGTAGAATGCTTCCTGACAATGACGGAATGAAGGTAACAGAGAGAGAGAATACTTAGGTATTTCAGGGTTTTCCCCTGTAAAGAGTAAATAACTGATCGTACACACAGACACAATGTGGCAGGAGCAGGATCAAAATGGACCTCTTGTCACTGCTCCAATGGCAGGCACACACACACACACGCGTCATCGAGTCCCAGCCAGGCTGAATTGGAGGAGCTGTACCTCTCGTCAGTCAGTCAGTCAGTCAGAGAGAGATGCTAGGCCCATCCAGTCTCTCTCTCACACTCACCCTGAAGTGCCACAGACCCACGTACAGGGAAGCACAGCTGAGCCGATGGCGCGTTGCCATTCATCGGATAATCACAGCGGTGTGAGTGTGTGATTCGTGCATTCGGAACGAGATACAGTACCCTAATCCCACCCACATATGTACGCTTGCAATCCCACTGCACGTTTAAATCACCAGTCACCCACCACCCATCTACACCACACACACACGTTCACACGCACACACACACACTCTTCATTGTCAGATCAGCATTCAAGAAGCTCTTTCCACTCAGAGATGCTGTGTACTGTACCCACCAACACGTAAACCTACAAGACAGCCTGTGCCCCCCACACAACATGCATATGTTTCTACATACAACACTTAGTAGTCAACACACACATACACTCACTCACCCATGCACTCTCACCAACCCACACACACTCTCATTCGCCCACACACACACACACACACACACACACCAGTGGAGGCTACTGAGGGGAGGCTCATAATAACGGATGCAACGGAGTCGTTGGAATAGTATCAAACATGTTAGATGCCATTCCATTGACTCCATTCCAGCCATTACTATGAGCCGTCCTCCCCTCAGCAGTCTCCACTGGTACACACAGATCAGGGTAAAAATGTCATAATTTTGCTCTTTCAGAGCACATCACGCTACCAAATACTTTAAACACCATGCACTTCTTTTAACTTCTTATGGCTGCAGGGGCAGGCAGTATTGAGTAGCTTGGATGAAAAGGTGCCCAGAAGTGCCCAGAGTAAACTGCCTGTTCCTCATTCCCAGTTGCTAATATATGCATATTATTATTAGTATTGGATAGAAAACACTCTGAAGTTTCTAAAACTGTTTGAATGATATCTGTGAGTATAACAGAACTCATATGGCAGGCAAAGCCTGAGAAAAAATCCAACCCGGAAGTGGGAAATCTGAGGTTTGTAGGTTTTCAACTCATCTCCTATCGAATACACAGTGGGATATGGGTCAGTTTGCACTTCCTACGGCTTCCACTAGATGTCAACAGTCTGTAGAACCTTGTCTGATGCTTCTACTGTGAAGTGGGGCCGAAGGAGACGGGAATGAGTAAGGTCTATCATGAGCTGACCATGCTCTGACTATGCGCGTTCACATGAGAGGGAGCTCTGTTCCATCGCAGTTCTGAAGACAATGGAATTCTCCGGTTGGAACATTATTAAAGATTTATGTTAAAAACATCATAAAGATTGATTCAATACATCGTTTGACATGTTTCTACTGACTGTTACGGAACTTTTTGACATTTCGTCTGCTTTTTGTGAACGCGCTTCCTGACTTTGGATTTGTTTACCAAACACGCTAACAAAAATAGCTATTTGGACATAAATGATGGACATTACCGAACAAAACAAACAATTCTTGTGGACGTGGGAGTCCTGGGAGTGCATTCCAATGAAGATCAGCAAAGGTAAGTGAAGATTTATAATGCTATTTATGAGTTTTGTTGACTGCACAATTTGGCGGGTAACTGTATGGCTACCTTTTGTGGCTGAACGCTGTTCTCAGATTATTGAATATTGTGCTTTTGCCGTAAAGCTTTTTTGAAATCTGACACAGCGGTTGCATTAAGAACAAGTGTATCTTTAATTCTATGTCAAACATGTATCTTTCATCAAAGTTTATGATGAGTATTTCTGTTATTTGATGTGGCTCTCTGCAATTTCTCCGGATATTTTGGAGGCATTTCTGAACATGGCGCCAATGTAAACTGAGGTTTTTGTATATAAATATGAACGTTATCGAACAAAACATATATGTATTGTGTAACATGAAGTCCTATGAGTGTCATCTGATGAAGATCATCAAAGGTTAGGGATTCATTTTATCTCTATTTCTGCTTTTTGTGACTCCTGTCTTTAGCTGGAAAAATGGCTGTGTTTTTCTGTGATTTTGCGGTGACCTAACATAATCGTTTGTGGTGCTTTCGCTGTGAAGCCTTTTTGAAATCGGACACTGTGGTGGGATTAACAAGAAGTGTATCTTTAAAATGGTGTGAAATACTTGTATGCTTGAGGAATTTTAATTATGAGATTTCTGTTGTTTGAATTTGGCGCCCTGCACTTTCACTGGCTGTTGTCGGGATTGCAGCCATAAGAACATTTAGGAACATCCACACGGTTAAAGGGAAGGTGAAGAGGGAGCTTTTGGGAAGAAGAGTAACTATAGTACATTAAGACTACAGCTCCATTGTCACGTGCGTTATAATGAGTGGACCAAGATGCAGCGTTGTATGTTTCCATATCTATATTTTGAAGTGAAACTCAAAGACAACGATAAATCTCAAAATGAAACGTGACGCTCAAAGTTGTGCTCGCAGGCAACTATACCTCGACAAGATCCCACAAAGCACAATGGGGAAATGGCTGCCTAAATATGATCCCCAATCAGAGACAACGATAAACAGCTGCCTCTGATTGGGAACCAATTTATCGTTGTCTCTGATTGGGAACCATACCAGGCCAACATAGATAATAAATCACCTAGATAACCCACCCTAGTCACTGTCACGCCCCAACCAACCTAGAGAATAAACAGCTCTCTATGGTCAGGGCGTGACATCCATGGACAAAAGCTTGGCGATGATTTGTGCCTGTGTCGCAATTCCCTTCTAATTTGATGGATATGTTTATCAATTGCCTCGATAAATTGGGCACAATACATTGTGACGCAGCTGCGGAAATAAAGAATTCCGGGAAAAAAATGAATAACCTCTAATTAAAGGCTGCGGCGAGGTTGTTCATTATTCATGAAGCCATTGTGACTCCTTTTTATTTTTGAAAGTTATGTTCTCTTCTCTACCTCTTTCACCCATTGTTACTTTTCTTGGTTGAGAATAAAGCAGAGATCAGAGATGATGTAAAAAGGTCTTAGAGACTAAATGTCAGCAATAGAATTTCTTCGTTCTCTACACCATTCTGCCTCTTTTTTTAAATAGTAATTTCTTTACTTCTTTCGCCCTTTGTTGGATTGGATTAATTGGGTTTTACAATAAAGCAGAGGTCACAGACGATGTAAAAAGGTCTTAGAGACAAAATGTCAGCAATATAAAATCTCTGTTCTCTCCCATAGTCTTTGTTTTTCCTGCATTCTCCCAACCTTGATGATTACTGTGCAGGATGCCATTATACAGTGTACAGTGTGTGAAGGATAGACCGCGTGAATGGGAGGACATCGCTATCGTGAAGTCATCCAGGTCAATCGCAAAAAAGACCAATGTAACATGAAAGCCACTCAGGAAATATTCTGCATGTGTCACCACTCACTCTGAAGGAATCTTCACTTAGGATGGATGCATATCCTGGTGCTAAGCTTTTACATTCAATATGAGCTTTGCTAGAGCAACGCACAGTGAAAGGCGGCTTAAAGTGAAATTATACAAGTGTTCAACTTCGTTGTCATCATCTCTACCGCCACCCAGACATCAACATATGTGAAAATGGCACGTTTCTATGTTTAGTTGTCAAAAATATATAGGAAGATAAGTGTTTCCGATGACATCATCTGGTGTGCATCATGTGATTTTAACCAATTATGTGTAGGCATTATTAAATGAGTAGCTACAGTAGCTAGCTTTGACCTCAATATCCAGCCTTTCACTGTGTTGTTGTGTTGCACACGCTGAGTCAAAGCCAAGGTCGCATCAACCGGAATATATCAGACATTTGCAGCCACCCTAAAGTTTGCAGCGTGGTAGAAAATAATTAGCAGTTTGGCGTATTTGGGAGACAAAATGAAGGAAGTAGAACAGGACAGCTGTTCGTCAGCACTGCTTGTGAGTGTTTAGTTGGGGGGACAGCAGCATAACTTGTCTAACTTAAGTCTACGGAGACTTCTCTTCTACTTCCGGGTCTCACATCTTCCAGTAAAGACGAGATTTCTGTCAACAATGAATAACAGGTTTCCCGTACTGGAACAGGTTTCTCGTACTTCTGCACTTTGTGTTTACTATCTTGTGTGTTTTTTATTTGTGTTTTGGGTGTCTGACGAGAAACGGAGAGAGACTTCCCTTTGCGTATCTGCAGATGTATTTTGGTAAAAAGTTAGAAACGTTGTAACGATACATTTGTACCACACTGCCTCCCTCTTCTACAATCCATCTCCATTTTGTTTCCTGTGGACTCAACACAACAGGAGCGCTCACCAGATGCTTTTTTTTGCACTGTAAAGCCTCAAAGATTTAACTTAGTAAAGAAGAGAGAAATGCTGTGTATACGCAAGTTTGGCCTTAATGACTGCGTTTTGCAACCCCTGCAGAAGCAGAAACATCTCTGGATGTAGAAAAACTGAGTCGTCACCATCGTAGCTGAGATGTATTACTCTTAATCTTTCCCACGACGGTTCCAGGTGGTTTCAGACTGAGTCGTTATGTGTGTGTGTGTGTCTACAGAAACTAGAAGAAGCTAGAGCTTATTGCTGATCCGCGGCTGCTAGCTCCGCCCGAGGCTAAAGGTTTTATGAGGCTGGGAGTATAACACCGCAGGATCATCGGATTGAGCCAACATAGTTGTTCAGCTGTTCTCTCTTGCCTGCTACATTTCTGATGCAGGTGTCTGAGAGGGACAGAGAGGTTAATAAGGATGATGGAACCAATGACAGATGATGAATTTATGGTTTCTTGAGTTCCTATCAGAATAGGCTAAATAAACCAAAAAATCGTTCTATTTTGAGTCAAATTGATTATTTGACCCAAACCCATCTACCGGAGAAAAGAAAGCAAAGCGTAACCATAACAACCACACAAGACAACTGGAGAGAATGTGGGTCAAAGAACTGTGACCTCACGTTGAAAGAAATGTGACCTTGTCGTGTGATGGTGAATAGCTCATGTATGGTGCCATCTGCCTTTGTATTTGGGGGTTTGAATAGCACAACATATAAAGTGTTTGTGACTTGAAATGACAAAGCGTAGTTCCACAAAATGTTTACTCCCAAAAAACAGCATTTCCTGTCATAGTGACACAGAATGTTTATGGCTAAAAGACATAGTGTATCAGTGTAGTTGTTCAGGGCTACAGACATGATGTATCCTACAAACCCCTCGTATCCACTGTTATCTACACATTCTGGTGTCCAATAGGATCCAACTGGGCTGGTATACAGAGTTTATCTGAGAGCATGTTGTTGGTTTTACAGTCTTATCTGCAGCGGAGGGAATGTAACACAAGATGGACGCCGATACGGAGACAGTCTTTATCATAAACACTATTGATTGAGCTGCATTCATATTCCGAGCCGATGCACGACTCCCTCTCCTCCTCGCTGTCAATCAATCAATCTCACACACACACACCGTGTAGATGCAGTCAATAGGAGCTGAATGGAGGAGAGACGATGAGAGGGAATGTATGTTTATTGGTGTTGTATATAGTTACTGCTGGATGGCTTATTGAGTGTTTTACAGGATTTACAGTTGCAAATGTTGCTATCACTAATCCACTACTGTAGGGACTAATATAGTTTACATATGTCACTAATCCACTACTGTAGGGACTAATATAGTTTACATATGTCACTAATCCACTACTGTAGGGACTAATATAGTTTACATATGTCACTAATCCACTACTGTAGGGACTAATATAGTTTACATATGTCACTAATCCACTACTGTAGGGACTAATATAGTTTACATATGTCACTAATCCACTACTGTAGGGACTAATATAGTTTACATATGTCACTAATCCACTACTGTAGGGACTAATATAGTTTACATATGTCACTAATCCACTACTGTAGGGACTAATATAGTTTACATATGTCACTAATCCACTACTGTAGGGACTAATATAGTTTACATATGTCACTAATCCACTACTGTAGGGACTAATATAGTTTACATATGTCACTAATCCACTACTGTAGGGACTAATATAGTTTACATATGTCACTAATCCACTACTGTAGGGACTAATATAGTTTACATATGTCACTAATCCACTACTGTAGGGACTAATATAGTTTACATATGTCACTAATCCACTACTGTAGGGACTAATATAGTTTACATATGTCACTAATCCACTACTGTAGGGACTAATATAGTTTACATATGTCACTAATCCACTACTGTAGGGACTAATATATTTTCTATATGTCACTAATCCACTGTAGGGACTAATATATTTTCTATATGTCTCTAATCCACTGTAGGGACTAATATGTTTTACATATGTCACTAATCCACTACTGTAGGGACTAATTTATTTTCTATATGTCACTAATCCACTGTAGGGACTAATATATTTTCTATATGTCTCTAATCCACTGTAGGGACTAATATGTTTTCTATATGTCTCTAATCCACTACTATAGGGACTAATATGTTTCCCATATGTCACTAATCCACTGTAGGGACTAATATATTTTACATATGTCTCTAATCCACTACTGTAGGGACTAATATATTTTCTATATGTCACTAATCCACTGTAGGGACTAATATATTTTCTATATGTCTCTAATCCACTGTAGGGACTAATATGTTTTACATATGTCACTAATCCACTACTGTAGGGACTAATATATTTTCTATATGTCACTAATCCACTGTAGGGACTAATATATTTTCTATATGTCTCTAATCCACTGTAGGGACTAATATGTTTTCTATATGTCTCTAATCCACTACTGTAGGGACTAATATGTTTCCCATATGTCACTAATCCACTGTAGGGACTAATATATTTTACATATGTCTCTAATCCACTACTGTAGGGACTAATATATTTTACATATGTCACTAATCCACTACTGTAGGGACTAATATGTTTTCCATATGTCTCTAATCCACTACTGTAGGGACTAATATATTTTCTATATGTCTCTAATCCACTACTGTAGGGACTAATATGTTTCCCATATGTCACTAATCCACTGTAGGGACTAATATATTTTACATATGTCTCTAATCCACTGTAGGGACTAATATATTTTACATATGTCTCTAATCCACTGTAGGGACTAATATATTTTACATATGTCACTAATCCACTACTGTAGGGACTAATATATTTTACATATGTCACTAATCCACTACTGTAGGGACTAATATATTTTCTATATGTCACTAATCCACTGTAGGGACTAATATATTTTCTATATGTCTCTAATCCACTGTAGGGACTAATATGTTTTCTATATGTCTCTAATCCACTACTGTAGGGACTAATATGTTTCCCATATGTCACTAATCCACTGTAGGGACTAATATATTTTACATATGTCTCTAATCCACTACTGTAGGGACTAATATATTTTACATATGTCACTAATCCACTACTGTAGGGACTAATATGTTTTCCATATGTCTCTAATCCACTACTGTAGGGACTAATATATTTTCTATATGTCTCTAATCCACTACTGTAGGGACTAATATGTTTCCCATATGTCACTAATCCACTGTAGGGACTAATATATTTTACATATGTCTCTAATCCACTGTAGGGACTAATATATTTTACATATGTCTCTAATCCACTGTAGGGACTAATATATTTTCTATATGTCTCTAATCCACTACTGTAGGGACTAATATGTTTCCCATATGTCACTAATCCACTGTAGGGACTAATATATTTTACATATGTCTCTAATCCACTGTAGGGACTAATATATTTTACATATGTCTCTAATCCACTGTAGGGACTAATATATTTTACATATGTCTCTAATCCACTGTAGGGACTAATATATTTTCTATATGTCTCTAATCCACTGTAGGGACTAATATGTTTTCCATATGTCACTAATCCACTACTGTAGGGACTAATATATTTTCTATATGTCTCTAATCCACTGTAGGGACTAATATGTTTTCCATATGTCACTAATCCACTGTAGGGACTAATATGTTTTCCATATGTCACTAATCCACTGTAGGGACTAATATATTTTCTATATGTCTCTAATCCACTGTAGGGACTAATATGTTTTCCATATGTCACTAATCCACTGTAGGGATTAATATATTTTCCATATGTCACTAATCCACTGTAGGGACTAATATATTTTCCATATGTCACTAATCCACTGTAGGGACTAATATGTTTTCCATATGTCACTAATCCACTGTAGGGACTAATATATTTTCTATATGTCTCTAATCCACTGTAGGGACTAATATGTTTTCCATATGTCACTAATCCACTGTAGGGACTAATATATTTTACATATGTCACTAATCCACTGTAGGGACTAATATGTTTTCCATATGTCTCTAATCCACTACTGTAGGGACTAATATATTTTCTATATGTCTCTAATCCACTACTGTAGGGACTAATATGTTTCCCATATGTCACTAATCCACTGTAGGGACTAATATATTTTACATATGTCTCTAATCCACTGTAGGGACTAATATATTTTACATATGTCTCTAATCCACTGTAGGGACTAATATATTTTACATATGTCTCTAATCCACTGTAGGGACTAATATATTTTCTATATGTCTCTAATCCACTGTAGGGACTAATATGTTTTCCATATGTCACTAATCCACTACTGTAGGGACTAATATATTTTCTATATGTCTCTAATCCACTGTAGGGACTAATATGTTTTCCATATGTCACTAATCCACTGTAGGGACTAATATGTTTTCCATATGTCACTAATCCACTGTAGGGACTAATATATTTTCTATATGTCTCTAATCCACTTTAGGGACTAATATGTTTTCCATATGTCACTAATCCACTGTAGGGACTAATATATTTTCCATATGTCACTAATCCACTGTAGGGACTAATATATTTTCCATATGTCACTAATCCACTGTAGGGACTAATATGTTTTCCATATGTCACTAATCCACTGTAGGGACTAATATGTTTTCTATATGTCTCTAATCCACTGTAGGGACTAATATGTTTTCTCTATGTCACTAATCCACTACTGTAGGGACTAATATGTTTCCCATATGTCTCTAATCCACTCTGTTAGACTAATGTTTTCTATATGTCTCTAATCCACTACTGTAGGGACTGTTTTCTCTATGTCACTAATCCACTACTGTAGGGACTAATATGTTTTCTATATGTCTCTAATCCACTCTGTTAGACTAATATGTTTTCTATATGTCTCTAATCCACTCTGTTAGACTAATGTTTTCTATATATCTCTAATCCACTCTGTTAGACGAATGTTTTCTATATGTCTCTAATCCACTACTGTTAGACTAATATGTTTTCTATATGTCTCTAATCCACTACTGTAGGGACTAATATGTTTTCTATATGTCTCTAATCCACTCTGTTAGACTAATATGTTTTCTATATGTCTCTAATCCACTACTGTAGGGACTAATATGTTTTCTCTATGTCACTAATCCACTACTGTAGGGACTAATATGTTTTCCATATGTCACTAATCCACTGTAGGGACTAATATGTTTCCCATATGTCTCTAATCCACTCTGTTAGACTAATATGTTTTCTATATGTCTCTAATCCACTCTGTTAGACTAATATATTTTCCATATGTCTCTAATCCACTACTGTAGGGACTAATATGTTTTCCATATGTCACTAATCCACTGTAGGGACTAATATGTTTTCCCATATGTCACTAATCCACTACTGTAGGGACTAATATATTTTCCATATGTCACTAATCCACTGTAGGGACTAATATGTTTCCCATATGTCTCTAATCCACTACTGTAGGGACTAATATATTTTCCATATGTCACTAATCCACTGTAGGGACTAATATATTTTCCATATGTCACTAATCCACTGTAGGGACTAATATGTTTTCCATATGTCACTAATCCACTGTAGGGACTAATATGTTTTCTATATGTCACTAATCCACTGTAGGGACTAATATGTTTCCCATATGTCTCTAATCCACTACTGTAGGGACTAATATATTTTCCATATGTCACTAATCCACTGTAGCGACTAATATGTTTTCCATATGTCACTAATCCACTACTGTAGGGACTAATATATTTTCCATATGTCACTAATCCACTGTAGGGACTAATATGTTTCCCATATGTCTCTAATCCACTACTGTAGGGACTAATATATTTTCCATATGTCACTAATCCACTGTAGGGACTAATATATTTTCCATATGTCACTAATCCACTGTAGGGACTAATATGTTTCCCATATGTCTCTAATCAACTACTGTAGGGACTAATATATTTTCCATATGTCACTAATCCACTGTAGGGACTAATATGTTTTCCATATGTCACTAATCCACTGTAGGGACTAATATGTTTTCTATATGTCACTAATCCACTGTAGGGACTAATATGTTTTCCCATATGTCTCTAATCCACTACTGTAGGGACTAATATATTTTCCATATGTCACTAATCCACTGTAGGGACTAATATGTTTTCCATATGTCACTAATCCACTACTGTAGGGACTAATATATTTTCCATATGTCACTAATCCACTGTAGGGACTAATATGTTTCCCATATGTCTCTAATCCACTACTGTAGGGACTAATATATTTTCCATATGTCACTAATCCACTGTAGGGACTAATATATTTTCCATATGTCACTAATCCACTGTAGGGACTAATATGTTTCCCATATGTCTCTAATCCACTACTGTAGGGACTAATATATTTTCCATATGTCACTAATCCACTGTAGGGACTAATATGTTTCCCATATGTCACTAATCCACTACTGTAGGGACTAATATATTTTCCATATGTCACTAATCCACTGTAGGGACTAATATATTTTCCATATGTCTCGAATCCACTACTGTAGGGACTAATATATTTTCCATATGTCACTAATCCACTGTAGGGACTAATATGTTTTCCATATGTCACTAATCCACTACTGTAGGGACTAATATATTTTCCATATGTCACTAATCCACTGTAGGGACTAATATGTTTCCCATATGTCTCTAATCCACTACTGTAGGGACTAATATATTTTCCATATGTCACTAATCCACTGTAGGGACTAATATGTTTTCCATATGTCACTAATCCACTGTAGGGACTAATATGTTTCCCATATGTCTCTAATCCACTACTGTAGGGACTAATATATTTTCCATATGTCACTAATCCACTGTAGGGACTAATATGTTTTCCATATGTCACTAATCCACTGTAGGGACTAATATGTTTCCCATATGTCTCTAATCCACTACTGTAGGGACTAATATGTTTTCTATATGTCTCTAATCCACTACTGTAAGGACTAATATGTTTTCTATATGTCTCTAATCCACTACTGTAGGGACTAATATGTTTTCTATATGTCTCTAATCCACTACTGTAGGGACTAATATGTTTTCTATATGTCTCTAATCCACTACTGTAGGGACTAATATGTTTTCTATATGTCTCTAATCCACTACTGTAGGGACTAATATGTTTTCCATATGTCTCTAATCCACTCTGTTAGACTAATATATTTTCCATATGTCACTAATCCACTGTAGGGACTAATATGTTTTCCATATGTCACTAATCCACTACTGTAAGGACTAATATATTTTCCATATGTCACTAATCAACTGTAGGGACTAATATGTTTCCCATATGTCTCTAATCCACTACTGTAGGGACTAATATATTTTCCATATGTCACTAATCCACTGTAGGGACTAATATGTTTTCCATATGTCACTAATCCACTGTAGGGACTAATATGTTTTCCATATGTCACTAATCCACTACTGTAGGGACTAATATATTTTCCATATGTCACTAATCCACTGTAGGGACTAATATGTTTCCCATATGTCTCTAATCCACTACTGTAGGGACTAATATATTTTACATATGTCACTAATCCACTGTAGGGACTAATATGTTTTCCATATGTCACTAATCCACTGTAGGGACTAATATGTTTCCCATATGTGTCACAATACAGAGGCGGATGCAAGATGCAAGCAACGATGGTTTAATGAAACAGTTTACAACATCAACAGGACAGACAGATTATACTCAGACGTAATCCAACCCAGGGCCTAGGGCGCATCCTCTGATGATAGCGTGCTGAGAAATCCAAGGGAGTGTGTCCGGCTGGGTAGGAAGGAGCACAGCAGATAATCCACACAAGGGCGGCGAGAGAATGAGCACTGACACACGACACAACCTCAGGGAAGAAACAACGATCTGACAACAAGAAACACAGGTTACAGAACCTATAAAGGGGAAGATAATTAATTCCAGCTGGCGCAGACAATCAGGCCAAGATAGGGAACCACGCCCACACAAACACAGGAGAGAGAGAGAGAGAGAGAGAGAGAGAAAAGAGAGAGTGAGGCAGTGGATTCATGAACCGTGACAATATGTCTCTAATCCACTACTGTAGGGACTAATATATTTTCCATATGTCACTAATCCACTGTAGGGACTAATATATTTTCCATATGTCACTAATCCACTGTAGGGACTAATATGTTTCCCATATGTCTCTAATCCACTACTGTAGGGACAAATATATTTTCCATATGTCACTAATCCACTGTAGGGACTAATATGTTTCCCATATGTCTCTAATCCACTACTGTAGGGACTAATATGTTTTCTATATGTCTCTAATCCACTACTGTAGGGACTAATATGTTTTCTATATGTCTCTAATCCACTACTGTAGGGACTAATATGTTTTCTATATGTCTATAATCCACTACTGTAGGGACTAATATGTTTTCCATATGTCACTAATCCACTGTAGGGACTAATATGTTTCCCATATGTCTCTAATCCACTACTGTAGGGACTAATATGTTTTCTATATGTCTCTAATCCACTACTGTAGGGACTAATATGTTTTCCATATGTCTCTAATCCACTCTGTTAGACTAATATGTTTTCCATATGTCACTAATCAACTGTAGGGACTAATATGTTTTCTATATGTCTCTAGTCCACTACTGTAGGGACTAATATGTTTTCTATATGTCACTAATCCACTGTAGGGACTAATATGTTTTCTATATGTCTCTAATCCACTACTGTAGGGACTAATATGTTTTCTATATGTCTCTAGTCCACTACTGTAGGGACTAATATGTTTTCTATATGTCTCTAATCCACTACTGTAGGGACTAATATGTTTTCTATATGTCTCTAGTCCACTACTGTAGGGACTAATATGTTTTCTATATGTCTCTAGTCCACTACTGTAGGGACTAATATGTTTTCTATATGTCACTAATCCACTGTAGGGACTAATATGTTTTCTATATGTCTCTAATCCACTGTAGGGACTAATATGTTTTCTATATATGTCTCTAATCCACTCTGTTAGACTAATATTTTTTCTATGTCTCTAATCCACTACTGTAGGGACTAATATGTTTTCTATATGTCTCTAATCCACTCTGTTAGACTAATGTTTTCCATATGTCTCTAATCCACTACTGTTAGACTAATGTGTTTTTACGTCACTAATCCACTACTGTAGGGACTAATATGTTTTCTATATGTCTCTAATCCACTGTAGGGACTAATATGTTTTCTATATGTCTCTAATCCACTACTGTAGGGACTAATATGTTTTACATATGTCACTAATCCACTGTAGGGACTAATATGTTTTCTATATGTCTCTAATCCACTACTGTAGGGACTAATATGTTTTCTATATGTCTCTAATCCACTGTAGGGACTAATATGTTTTCTATATGTCTCTAATCCACTGTAGGGACTAATATGTTTTCTATATGTCTCTAATCCACTGTAGGGACTAATATGTTTTCTATATGTCTCTAATCCACTGTAGGGACTAATATGTTTTCTATATGTCTCTAATCCACTACTGTTAGACTAATATGTTTTTATGTCACTAATCCACTACTGTTAGACAAATATGTTTTTACGTCACTAATCCACTACTGTTAGACTAATGTTTTCTATATGTCTCTAATCCACTCTGTTAGACTAATGTTTTCCATATGTCTCTAATCCACTACTGTAGGGACTAATATGTTTATATGTCACTAATCCACTACTGTTAGACTAATGTGTTTTTCATATGTCACTAATCCACTACTGTTAGACTAATATGTTGTCTTCTCCTGCTCCTTATATACCACCAGTCTTTACTGCAGTAGAATGTTGTCTGCATTCTACATTTCTCTGCGCCCTGGTCAAAAGTAGCACACCATGTGAAACTCATCCAGAGAGAAACTCTGAGTTTTATAAACGATGAGGACCAGCGGGCGGACGGCCTCAACCTAAATCAAAACACTGATCACGCATTGACATTATTGATATCGTCTGGTCCGTGTTTAGATTGACATTCAGAGTGTTTGATAGTGACAGGTACCGGGCTGCAGGTGTGGCTGCAGGGTACAGTGAACATTTTAGGACTTTTGAGCTTCAACATGCAGGACTAAGTGAAATAAAATAAGGACAATGGTAATAAAACAATAGAAATAGAACTATATACATAATAACAACTGTAGCAGTGATGAATAAATACATGACCATTGCAGTGGAGGCAGCTCCAGTTAAACTGGTGGAGAGGACAGGAGGAGAGAGGTGGAGAGGAGAGTACTGAAGAGTAGAATAAAAGAGAAGGGAAGACAGGATGTCACTATAAGGTAGCCTAGTCCTAGATTACACCAGTGTTATTGTGTGAGTCAGAGAGTTTCCTCCATGAAGTCCCTGAGGAGGGCCTGTTTACTCTGATGTTGTTTGGCTACTGGCTCAGGAACAACACCCAGGTTCAGTCTATACTCTGGAGGGGAAACGAGAGGAGAGAGGATAAGAGAAGTAGTGTCTGGCTGTATCAGACCCTACATTTTTATTTTTTTTATTTTATTTCACCTTTATTTAACCAGGTAGGCTAGTTGAGAACAAGTTCTCATTTGCAACTGCGACCTGGCCAAGATAAAGCATAGCAGTGTGAACAGACAACACAGAGTTACACATGGAGTAAACAATAAACAAGTCAATAACATGGTAGAAAAAAAAGAGAATCTATATACAATGTGTGCAAAAGGCATGAGGTAGGCAATAAATCGAATAATTACAATTTAGCAGATTAACACTGGAGTGATAAATCATCAGATGATCATGTGCAAGAAGAGATACTGGTGTGCAAAAGAGCAGAAAAGTAAATAAATAAAAGCAGTATGGGGGGTGAGGTAGGTAAATTGCGTGGGTAGTTTACAGATGGACGATGTACAGCTGCAGCGATCGGTTAGCTGCTCGGATAGCAGATTTTTAAAGTTGTTGAGGGAGATAAAAGTCTCCAACTTCAGAGATTTTTGCAATTCGTTCCAGTCGCAGGCAGCAGAGAACTGGAAGGAAAGGCGTCCAAATGAGGTTTTGGCTTTAGGGATGATCAGTGAGATACACCTGCTGGAGCGCGTGCTGCGGGTGGGTGTAGCCATCGTGACCAGTGAACTGAGATAAGGCGACACTTTACCTAGCATAGCCTTGTAGATGACCTGGAGCCAGTGGGTCTGACGACGAACATGTAGCGAGGGCCAGCCGACTAGGGCATACAGGTCGCAGTGGTGGGTCGTATAAGGTGCTTTAGTAACAAAACGAATGGCACTGTGATAAACTGCATCCAGTTTGCTGAGTAGAGTATTGGAAGCTATTTTGTAGATGACATCGCCGAAGTCGAGGATCGGTAGGATAGTCAGTTTTACTAGGGTAAGTTTGGCGGCGTGAGTGAAGGAGGCTTTGTTGCGGAATAGAAAGCCGATTCTTGATTTGATTTTGGATTGGAGATGTTTGATATGAGTCTGGAAGGAGAGTTTGCAGTCTAGCCAGACACCTAGGTACTTATAGATGTCCACATATTCTAGGTCGGAACCGTCCAGGGTGGTGATGCTAGTCGGGCGTGCGGGTGCAGGCAGCGAACGGTTGAAAAGCATGCATTTGGTTTTACTAGCGTTTAAGAGCAGTTGGAGGCCACGGAAGGAGTGTTGTATGGCATTGAAGCTCGTTTGGAGGTTAGATAGCACAGTGTCCAAGGAAGGGCCGGAAGTATATAGAATGGTGTCGTCTGCGTAGAGGTGGATCAGGGAATCGCCCGCAGCAAGAGCAACATCATTGATGTATACAGAGAAAAGAGTCGGCCCGAGAATTGAACCCTGTGGTACCCCCATAGAGACTGCCAGAGGACCGGACAACATGCCCTCCGATTTGACACACTGAACTCTGTCTGCAAAGTAGTTGGTGAACCAGGCAAGGCAGTCATTAGAAAAACCGAGGCTACTGAGTCTGCCGATAAGAATATGGTGATTGACAGAGTCGAAAGCCTTGGCCAGGTCGATGAAGACGGCTGCACAGTAATGTCTTTTATCGATGGCGGTTATGATATCGTTTAGTACCTTGAGCGTGGCTGAGGTGCACCCGTGACCGGCTCGGAAACCGGATTGCACAGCGGAGAAGGTACGGTGGGATTCGAGATGGTCAGTGATCTGTTTGTTGACTTGGCTTTCGAAGACCTTAGATAGGCAGGGCAGGATGGATATAGGTCTGTAACAGTTTGGGTCCAGGGTGTCTCCCCCTTTGAAGAGGGGGATGACCGCGGCAGCTTTCCAATCCTTGGGGATCTCAGATGATACGAAGGAGAGGTTGAACAGGCTGGTAATAGGGGGTGCGACAATGGCGGCGGACAGTTTCAGAAATAGGGGGTCCAGATTGTCAAGCCCAGCTGATTTGTATGGGTCCAGGTTTTCCAGCTCTTTCAGAACATCTGCTAACATGTTCTTTCACCCACGACTAGAGGAGAGGTGGAGAGGTGTCTCTGTTTATGTCCCTGTACTCCATGATGACTCCTCTATCTACAGTATCACTGTCCGCCTTGAATATACTTAAGAGTTCAGCAACAAAGGGGAACTTTAGAGAGGGGTCTCTAGACTCAAAGATGTTGGCTGTATGTGGGTATTTCTAACTAAATCTAGGGTTGTCTATGGCTATCATTATCCAGTGACTAGGAAGGACACAGCAACACTGTGATAGAGCAACAGCTACCAGACGTACCAACAGTAGGGTCTTGCCTATACAAGCTCCCTGTATACACTCGCAAAATAACCTTAGAAAATGTGTCTTGACAAACGACTGTATATTCTCACTGTACGGGCTCAGTAGCTGTGCACTGAACCAGTGCTGGTGTTGAGAAAGTGAATCCTGTACCTACATCCCAAATGGCACCATATTCCCTACATAGTGCACTACTTTTGATTAAGGCCCTGGTCAGAAGTAGTGCACTAAATAGGGAATAGGGTGTCATTTGGGATTCAGCCAGCGAGAAGCACGACACACTCTCTCTGAACTCATCAGTAAAAACCACACGGTAATGTTTGAGTTGTCGTTCGATACGCTGTCCCATTCATACCACTTAGTGAGGATGCCATAATGAGGTCAAGTGTTCTAGATGAAGGCTCACTTAACTGTCCATGATCAGAGCTCATAGATGGATGAGAGTAAAGGAGCATCTACACCAGTGTTAGTGCGGATGTAGACACCTATCTCTCTCTCTCACACACACACACACACACACACACACACACACACACACACACACACACACACACACACACACACACACGCCTTGTTTAACTAACTTTTTGGACACAGTTGATTCCCAATCAAAATCATATTTTCCCTAACCCCTAACTCTAACTCTAAACCTAACCTTAACCTAACCCTAACTCCTAATCCTAACACTAATTCTAACCTTAACCCTAAACCCCCTAGAAATAGTATTTTTCCTTGTGGGGACTAACAAAATGTCCCCAGTTGGTCAAATATTTCTTAGTTTACTGTTCTTGTTAAACACGTCCACACGAACGCACGCACACACACACACATACACACGTATTCCTATTGAATTACAACTCTCAAGCTGTGGCCCTTATTGTATCCTCAGGCTTTGTTCTGTAGTTACTATCTTGTTATCCGAGACAGAGACATGGAGAATGTTCTGGTAACCCACTTTGTCAAATGGCTTGTAAAGATGTATTGCCTACGGTGATGCCCGAACCACACACACCTGATGTTACAACATTGCATTTGCGCCACAGCTTACAGTTCTCAGGCAAGGCTGCTGATCGGGTTAGCATGGTTCACTGAACCCCTGTGTTGTACAAGAACCAGTGCAGTAAGTCGAGTGCTGAAAACACAGGCTTGACTTCAGAAGGAAACCGACTAGAGAACAGACCAGTAGGACTATACAGCAGCCGTTGTTGCAGTGAGGGGCGATGCATCAGCACAAGTTCACAGATGGCAAACTAATGGACGATTATGAGAGGAAGCCCACCACGCTATGAGAGAACACACACACACCACGCTGAGCTAGAACACTGGGAACCGCCCCAAGGAATCCCCCACTGAAACAGACTCTATACATTACCATCAGCAGCATCTCACTCAGTATCACACTGGTGATATCTCACTGTGTGTGTGTGTGTGTGTGTGTGTGTGTGTGTGTGTGTGTGTGTGTGTGTGTGTGTGTGTGTGTGTGTGTGTGTGTGTGTGTGTGTGTGTGTGTGTGTGTGTGTGTGTGTGTGTGTGTGTAAGAGACAGTATGTGTGTGTGTGTGTAAGAGACAGTATGTGTGTGTGTGTGTAAGAGACAGTATGTGTGTGTGTGTGTAAGAGACGGAGTGTGTGTTTGTGTGTGTGTAAGAGATGGAGTGTGTGTTTAAGAGACTGAGTCTGTGTGTGTCCCCAGAAACAACATATGCTGGTGTTGAGACTTATCTCCATTCCAAGGCCAAACACAGTGAAGCTCACAGTAACTGTACTGTAGAAAGTACCAGTAAATATGTACATTTTGTATTCACTTCCTCTCTCCTGGGAAGTAAAGAGAGCCTCTTACTAAACAAATTTTCTACGTTTCCTCGAATAACTCAGAGTATCGGCGGGGGGGTGAGTTGCTATGCCGCGTATGAAAAGTTACGTTATTAACGTTAGATGATTGTAAAAAAACGCTGACATAGTTTCCTTATCGCCATCGCTTGTTACCGTGGCATTGTGTGAGATTACCCCCAATTTAACGGGTGTTAGGTGATTCGGAATGTTTACAAAGGATTATGGGTTGAGGCGCTGAACACTCAGATGGACATATGCTGTACATGTCATGTAAAGCAAAGTATTGGGATTTATTTGTTTCTATTTACTGTTACTGTTGCTCCCTTCGCTCCCTCTCACTCACACACACACACACACACACACACACTCACACTCACACTCACACTCACACTCACACTCACACTCACACTCACACTCACACACACACACACACACACACACACACTCACACTCACACACACACACACACACACACACACACACACACACACACACACACACCACAAGCCCACCTCCCTCTCCTCCTTCTTTGCCCAATCTTCCCCAATCCCTCTCTCGCTTGTTTAGCAAACTCCTCTGCATTCCAGTAAATCCAAAATAAGTTAATCCCAGTCCCATCGACAAATGCAATTTTGGCTTACCGCTGAGCAGCCGACAGCCATGCAAATGGCTGACCCTCTCTGTGTTTGTCGCAGCAGGGAGAGGATGGAGAGAGTGGGAGGTAGAAGAGGGAGAGAGTGGGGGGAGGATATGCGGAGGGAGGTAGAGGAGGGAGAGAGTGGGGGGAGGATGGGAGAGAGTGGGGGAGGATATGAGGAGGGAGGTAGAAGAGGGAGAGACTGGGGGAGGATATGAGGAGGGAGGTAGAAGAGGCAGAGACTGGGGGGAGGATATGAGGAGGGAGGTAGAGGAGGGAGAGAGTGGGGGAGGATAGGAGGAAGAAGGTAGAGGATAGAGAAAGTTGGGGGAAGATATGAGGAGGGAGGTAGAGGAGGGAGAGAGTGGGGGGAGGATGGGAGGTAGAGGCGGGAGAGTTTGGGGGGAGGATGGGAGAAGGGAGTTAGAGGAGGAGGAATGGGAGGTAGAGGATGGAGAGAGTGGGGGGAGGATGGGAGGTAGAGGCGGGAGAGTTTGGGGGGAGGATGGGAGAAGGGAGGTAGATGAGGGAGAGAGTGAGTGAGGGGAGGAGGGAGGTAGAGGAGGGAGAGAGTGGGGGGAGGATGGGGGAGGTAGAGGATGGAGAGAGTGGGGAGGATGGGAGGAGGGAGGTAGAGGATGGAGAGAGTGGGGGAGAGGATGGGAGGAGGGAGGTAGAGGATGGAGAGAGTAGGGGGAGGATGGGAGGAGGGAGGTAGAGGATGGAGAGAGTGGGGGGAGGATGGGAGGAGGGAGGTAGAGGATGGAGAGAGTGGGGGAGGATGGGAGGAGGGAGGTAGAGGATGGAGAGAGTGGGGGGAGGATGAGAGGAGGGAGGTAGAGGATGGAGAGAGTAGGGGGAGGATGGGAGGAGGGAGGTAGAGGATGGAGAGAGTGGGGGGAGGATGGGAGGAGGGAGGTAGAGGATGGAGAGAGTGGGGGGAGGATGGGAGGAGGGAGGTAGAGGATGGAGAGAGTGGGGGGTGAGGCCTGATGTTGTTACTGTCTGGAACACCTGTTCAGTGTCCAGGGTTCACAACACCCCTATAGCCTTGAAATGTGTCCCAAATGGCACCCTATTCACTACATAGTGCACTACTTTTAAGCAGGGCCAATAGGGACACACTTCAAGGTTAGTATAGCTGCCTCACACACTGGCATTACTGTACAAACTGATCTAGGAGGGAGAGAGGGGCAGGCGGAGGGGGGAGAAG
>NC_092091.1:71989106-72032007 GCF_045679555.1 Salvelinus alpinus
CAGACAGACAGATCAAAGGAAGGAGAAGACATTTCCCATGGGTCAGTTTCAGGGGTTTCAACACCTCAGGCCCTGTTTATACTGTGTTGTCTTCACACTGAGAGAGCTCTTCATCATCATCATCATCATCTTCACTATCTCTGTTATTGGGAGGGGTTAAATGAGGAAGACACATTTTGGTTGATTGCATTGTGCAACTGACTAGGTATCCCCTTTCCTTTCCCCTGTTATGAACTGATAACAGATTGTAGTCGTACTGGTTTAATAACACACAATGACACAATCGCTAACATCATTTGGATGTAGTGCTACTCAACAGCATATTGCAGACACCATGGATGGCTAACCAACTGAGATACAATAGAATGAAATCTGAGATGCAGCTGGCATTTTTCCCCAACACTGCGGGGACTGAGTGTGTGCGTGTGTGTTCCAACTCTGGCCTGATAAACATTCATCATTAACCTCACCATATGGTCCTTGCTGATCAAAATGGCTGAATCAGCATGGTGCCTATCTCTGGAGAGAGGTTCAGCAGAGCAAGTATTGTGTTGAACACACACACACACACACACACACACACACACACACACACACACACACAACAATGACGCACCTACTGCCTCTTACACCGACAAGGACACACAACACAAACAAACCAGAACCTAGGGACACAGTCCAAGCCTTACAAGTGAATGAACTTGATCAACCTTTTTACCTCGATCACAAACTCAAACCACAAAAACAAACACTTAAACCACTAAAATCTTACCCAGCACTCCCTTTGGCACAGATATCGCTGGATATACTCTTACCTCAGGACTATATGACTGACTGGCTGTAATGTTTAAAGTCTGAGTGTCAGGGTTTTGATGGTAATCCACAGACTGTGGTCAGAGTCAGTGGAGCACAGAGAACAGGGGCTTCGTTCCAAACGGCACCCTATTCCCTACCGTATATAGTACAATACTATGGACCAGGGCCCATAGAGCTCTGGTCAAAATTAGTGCACTATGTAGGGAATAGGGTGGCATTTGGGATGCACATTTACTGTGATAGAGAAGAGACAGTGAAGCACGGCCTTACAGCAGACTATAAGCCACAGAGCTGATGTGATGTCCAATCCATTCTGACGCTCAGTCACTCAGAGCAGGGCTGTCTGTCTGTCTGTCTGTCTGTCTGGCTGTCTGTGGAGCGATGTTCAGCGCCTCTTTTTAGTAAAGCTCCATTGAAATGTCTGTCTGAGCCCAAGGGACTTTTGAAACTAAGCTTCTGAGCTCCTCTCTGTTTCTCTCTCTCTCTCGCCTCCTCCCTTTCTAATTTCTCTCTCTGTCTCCCCCCGCCCCTCCTATCTCTCCCCCCTCCTCTCTCTCTCTCCCCCCTCTCCTCTCCTCTCTCTATCTCTCATTTTGAGGATCAGTGACATCATGTGAAGCAGCTGCATCCCCTATGCTGTTCAGACCAATGATGTATATAAAACCTGGATTACGGATGTGATGTATTGGCCAATGAGAGGCTTTGAAGCCACCGGTCGACCATATTGGCGCTCCCTAGAAAGAAGCAGTCTTCCATAGGAATGAATGCAAGCTGTTGCGCAGCAACTCACTGCCTTCCTGAAGACAAACAATATATACGAAACGCTTCAGTCTGGTTTTAGACCCCATCATAGCACTGAGACTGCACTTGTGAAGGTGGTAAATGACCTTTTAATGCGTCAGACCGAGGCTCTGCATCTGTCCGCGTGCTCCTAGACCTTAGTGCTGCATTTGATACCATCGATCACCACATCCTTTTGGAGAGATTGGAAACCCAAAATGGTCTACACGGACAAGTTCTGGCCTGATTTAGATCTTATCTGTCGGAAAGATATCAGTTTGTCTCTGTGGATGGTTTGTCCTCTGACAAATCAACTGTAAATGTTGGTGTTCCTCAAGGCTCTGTTTTAGGACCACTATTGTTTTCACTATATATTTTACCTCTTGGTGATGGCATTCGGGAAAATAATGTTAACTTTCACTGCTATGCAGATGACACACAGCTGTACATTTCAATGAAACATGGTGAAGCCCCAAAATTGCCCTCCCTGGAAGCCTTTGTTTCAGACATAAGGAAGTGGATGGCTGCAAATGTTCTACCTTTAAACTCGGACAAAACAGAGATGCTTGTTCTAGGTCCCAAGACAGAAAGAGATCTTCTGTTGAATCTGACAATTAATCTTGATGGTTGTACTCTTGTAATCTTGATGGTCGTTTCAAATAAAACTGTGAACCATCTCGGCGTTACTCTGGACCCTGATCACTCTTTTGACGAACATATCAAGACTGTTTCAAGAACAGCTTTTTTCCATCTACGTAACATTGCAAAAATCAGAAACTTTCTGTCCAAAAATGACGCAGAAAAATGTATCCATGCTTTTGTCATGTTCTAGGTTAGACTACTGCAAAGCTCTACATTCCGGCTACCGGATAAAGCCCTAAATAAACTTCAGTTAGTGCTAAATACGGCTGCTAGAATCCTGACTAGAACCAAACAATTTGATCATATTACTCCAGTGCTACCCTCTCTACACTGGCTTCCTGTTAAGGCAAGGGCTGATTTCAATGTTTTACTGCTAACCTACAAAGCATTACATGGGCTTGCTCCTACCTATCTTTCCGATTTGGTCCTGCCTTACATACCTACACGTATGCTATGTTCACAAGACGCAGGCCTCCTTACTGTCCCTAGAATTTCTAAGCAAACAGCTGGAGGCAGGGCTTTCTCTTATAGAGCTCCATTTTTATAGAATGGTCTGCCTACCCATGTGAGAGACGTAGACTCGGTCTCAACCTTTAAGTCTTTATTGAAGACTCATCTCTTCAGTAGGTCCTATGATTGAGTGTAGTCTGGCCCAGGAGTGTGAAGGTGAACGGAAAGGCACTGGAGCAACGAACCGCCCTTGCTGTCTCTGGCCGGTTCCCCTCTCTCCACTGGGATTCTCTGCCTCTAACCCTATTACAGGGGCTGAGTCACTGGCTTACTAGTGCTCTTCCATGCCATCCCTAGGAGGGGTGCGTCACTTGAGTGGGTTGAGTCACTGACGTGATCTTCCTGTCTTCCTGCAACAAAGAGCCCTTTAAAAAGGAGGATCTCTCCTCGATTTCCCAATCTTGACATCATGAAAAGCGTCATTCACACACACACAGACAGACAGTACCCACCTTCCTTTCCAAATCGTGTGAGAATGAGAGAAGAAAGGATGAGAGAAGAAGATGAGGGGAGAAGAGAGGGTGAGAGAAGAAGATGAGGGGAGAAGAGAGGGTGCGAGAAGAAGATGAGGGGAGAAGAGAGGGTGAGAGAAGAGAGGATGAGAGAAGAAGATGAGGGAAGAAGAGAGAGGATGAAAGAAGAAGAGAGAATGAGAGAAGAAGATGAGGGAAGAAGAGAGGGTGAGAGAAGAAGAGAGGATAAGAGAAGAAGAGAGGATAAGAGAAGAAGAGAGGATGAGAGAAGAAGAGATGAGAGAAGAAGATCAGGGAAGAAGAGAGGATGAGAGAAGGAGAGAGAAGAAGAGAGGAAGCCTCCGGTGGTGCAAAGCTGAATCACTGTGAGTGAAAGTGACACAGTCTTTATGTCTGAAGCGAGGCGCCACCACTTTGACCGACCTCCGTCACGTACTACAGTGAGTATCTTCAGGCAGGTTTGACGGTGGTGGTTTTACACAAGGCCTACTGTGAAGGAAACTCACGTGGCTCTGAAGTCATTCAACACTGTTCACACAACATTATTCTTCATTATTCCAATTTATATACCAGATTATATACCTGGTTCTTATTCATATACTGTATTGTTCACATAGATAATTCTAATAGATCTACTACTGTACATTACATTGTTACTGTATTTTAATATACTGTACTGTTCACATAGATCAGTCTAATAGATCTACTACTGTACATTGCATTGTTACTGTATTTTAATATACTGTATTGTTCACATAGATCATTCTAATAGATCTACTACTGTACATTGCATTGTTACTGTATTTTAATATACTGTATTGTTCACATAGATCATTCTAATAGATCTACTACTGTACATTGCATTGTTACTGTATTTTAATATACTGCATTGTTCACATAGATCATTCTAATAGATCTACTACTGTACATTGCATTGTTGTTACTGTATTTTAATATGCCGGATTCTTGACATAGCTAATATATCTACTGCTGTATATATCATTAGTAATATATATTTTTAGTGTTTATATAGTAGGCATATTGTCACAGAGCCTGGAGTGGTGGGTCTGGAGTCAAGGCCTTGGTGTCACAGAGCCTGGAGTGGTGGGTCTGGAGTCAAGGCCTTGGTGTCACAGAGCCTGGAGTGGTGGGTGCGGAGTCAAGGCCTTGGTGTCACAGAGCCTGGAGTGGTGGGTCTGGAGTCAAGGCCTTGGTGTCACAGAGCCTGGAGTGGTGGGTGCGGAGTCAAGGCCTTGGTGTCACAGAGCCTGGAGTGGTGGGTACGGAGTCAAGGCCTTGGTGTCACAGAGCCTGGAGTGGTGGGTGCAGAGTCAAGGCCTTGGTGTCACAGAGCCTGGAGTGGTGGGTACGGAGTCAAGGCCTTGGTGTCACAGAGCCTGGAGTGGTGGGTGTGGAGTCAAGGCCTTGGTGTCACAGAGCCTGGAGTGGTGGGTGCAGAGTCAAGGCCTTGGTGTCACAGAGCCTGGAGTGGTGGGTGCGGAGTCAAGGCCTTGGTGTCACAGAGCCTGGAGTGGTGGGTGTGGAGTCAAGGCCTTGGTGTCACAGAGCCTGGAGTGGTGGGTGCAGAGTCAAGGCCTTGGTGTCACAGAGCCTGGAGTGGTGGGTGCGGAGTCAAGGCCTTGGTGTCACAGAGCCTGGAGTGGTGGGTGCAGAGTCAAGGCCTTGGTGTCACAGAGCCTGGAGTGGTGGGTACGGAGTCAAGGCCTTGGTGTCACAGAGCCTGGAGTGGTGGGTACGGAGTCAAGGCCTTGGTGTCACAGAGCCTGGAGTGGTGGGTGCGGAGTCAAGGCCTTGGTGTCACAGAGCCTGGAGTGGTGGGTGTGGAGTCAAGGCCTTGGTGTCACAGAACCTGGAGTGGTGGGGGCAGAGTCAAGGCCTTGGTGTCACAGAGCCTGGAGTGGTGGGGGCGGAGTCAAGGCCTTGGTGTCACAGAGCCTGGAGTGGTGGGTGTGGAGTCAAGGCCTTGGTGTCACAGAGCCTGGAGTGGTGGGTGCAGAGTCAAGGCCTTGGTGTCACAGAGCCTGGAGTGGTGGGTGAGGAGTCAAGGCCTTGGTGTCACAGAGCCTGGAGTGGTGGGTGAGGAGTCAAGACCTTGGTGTCACAGAGCCTGGAGTGGTGGGTGCGGAGTCAAGGCCTTGGTGTCACAGAGCCTGGAGTGGTGGGTGCGGAGTCAAGGCCTTGGTGTCACAGAGCCTGGAGTGGTGGGTGTGGAGTCAAGGCCTTGGTGTCACAGAGCCTGGAGTGGTGGGTGTGGAGTCAAGGCCTTGGTGTCACAGAGCCTGGAGTGGTGGGTGCGGAGTCAAGGCCTTGGTGTCACAGAGCCTGGAGTGGTGGGTGTGGAGTCAAGGCCTTGGTGTCACAGAGCCTGGAGTGGTGGGTGCGGAGTCAAGGCCTTGGTGTCACAGAGCCTGGAGTGGTGGGGGCAGAGTCAAGCGCAGAGAGCAGAGGATAATGGGGGAAACCGGACTTTATTGCGGCATCCAACACTAACGCCCAAAACAACAGGCGAATATCAAAAAATGTCCAACCCAACACAGGGCACAAACAGACAGGAACACCACACGCAACAACCTGACTAACAGAAAACAAGCGGGCCTAACAGGCTTAAATAGTCCTGAATCAAAACTAAACAAGAGACAGGTGCAACCAATAAGATAAAACAAACAGAAAAGGAAAAGGGGATCGGTGGCAGCTAGTAGACCGGTGACGACGACCGCCGAGCGCCGCCAGGCAGAGGAGGGGAGCCACCTTCGGTGGGAGTCGTGACACATATATTGCATTTTGATTACTGATAGTGTTATTTGGGTTGGTAACCAGATTCGTTCTGACATTCGTGATTTCTTGTTTCTAGTATTTGATTATTATTTGTGTACTTGTTTCACATTTTAACCTAGGAGCTAGTAACAGAAGCATTTCGCTGCACCCGCTATAACATCTACTAAACTGTGTACGCAACCAATAACCTTTGATTGGATTTGAACAAAATAGCAGGCAGTTACCTTCACAGTATGAGCTGCCGTGCGTCTCCAGTGGCTTGTGGACCAAGCGGGGATTGAACCGACAGCCTTGGTCATTTTGCTACTCAGAACTACACAGAAGACAGAAAGGACATGACTGGATATCTAATACATAGATGGTTCAATAAAACAAAGAGACAGTAAAAATACCTTCCAAGAAACATCTAGAGAGAGAACAGTGTGGTGGACGTCATACTTTGTTAGGTCGATAATATGGGTCAGTGTACTGTATTGGTATTGATGATATTCTCCCTCAGTCCGGCAGACAAGCGATGCCTCAGAAACTACACCTTTGCGAGGATTCAATTCCGAGGGTCATTTGCAAAGGGGTACCGTGATTGAATTTAGAGGCCAGATGGATTTTGTATTTAATTTTCGGAAGCCTGGGCAGGTCTCCCGTGCCTGTGTTATTGCTATCACTTTGTGCTCAAAATGGTGGAATTCTCTCTCTCTCTCTCTCTCTCTCTCTCTCTCTCTCTCTCTCTCTCTCTCTCTCTCTCTCTCTCTCTCTCTCTCTCTCTCTCTCTCTCTCTCTCTCTCTCTCTCTCTCTCTCTCTCTCTCTCTCTCTCTCTCTCTCTCTCTCTCTCTCTCTCTCTCTCTCTCTCTCTCTCTCTCTCTCTCTCTCTCTCTCTCTCTCTCTCTCTCTCTCTCTCTCTCTCTCTCTCTCTCTCTCTCTCTCTCTCTCTCTCTCTCTCTCTCTCTCTCTCTCTCTCTCTCTCTCTCTCTCTCTCTCTCTCTCTCTCTCTCTCTCTCTCTCTCTCTCTCTCTCTCTCTCTCTCTCTCTCTCTCTCTCTCTCTCTCTCTCTCTCTCTCTCTCTCTCTCTCTCTCTCTCTCTCTCTCTCTCTCTCTCTCTCTCTCTCTCTCTCTCAGCGAGCGAGCCCCCAGTCAAATAGAATAGGACAATGAATGACATCTTCATAACCGTGGTCTCTCTCTCCTTTTCAATTCAATTGACTTTATTGACATGGCAAGTTATTATTACTTACATTGTCAAAGTATACATATCGAAAAAATTTAAATAAAATATATATGTATATATATACACAAAATATATATATATTTATATATAAATAAATGGTGGGACTAACAGCAATAATAATAGTAGTAGTGGACCAGTGTCAACATGACTGAGAAGACACATGACCTGGTACGAAAGACAAAACAAAACTAAGCTTTTCTCTCTCTCTCAATCTCTCTCTCTGCCTACCTCACTCTCTCCCTTTCTTCCCCCTCTCTCTCTATCCATCACACTCACCCTCCCTCTAACTGCCTGTATATATCTTTCTGTATCTCTACCTCCCTCCTTCTCCCTCTACCTCTACCCTTCTACATCTCGCCCCCTCTCCCTCTCGCCATCTCTCATCTCATCCACCTCCCTCCCTCCCTCCCTCTATCTCTCATCAATCTTCAACCCCTCTCATCTCTCTCTCTGACAACAACAACAATAACCCCAGCGTAGGTAATTAGATTACATAGCAGAGCGGTCCAGGAGTGTACCTGCTGCCTCCAACCTGATTCATACTCATTAGGCCTTTTCATCCACTACACTACGGTAACCTGCCATGATTCAGAGGGGGCGACTCAGGGGGGGTCCTCGTTGACTTCTCCTATCTGCTCCCCAAATTACATCCAAACTAATAACCAATGAGTATACAGTAGATAGGCTATACCTCCATTTGAAATCTGCCCGAAATGGAAAATCATTGAAGAACCTACACCATTTTTTACAGATGAAAATGTCTATAATATCAGCGGTCTGGGGACGTTGGCTGTTGACTGAACAAACATTAGCTGACATGATCAGCCAGCGTCTTCCACTGAGACAGACATATTTTTTGGTCTCAGCATCGTTTAGGTCAGTAGTATTGAAGGGTGGCAGGTGGGGACCTGGCGTTAATGAACATGAATTGAAAAACACTAATTGCATCTGGGCCCTCTGTAGATAGTTCCCAGAATTAGGAACGCTGATGCATACAAACATGAATGAGAGAGAGAGAGAATGACATGGAGAGAGAGAGAGAGAGAGAGAGAGAGAGAGAGAGAGAGAGAGAGAGAGAGAGAGAGAGAGAGAGAACTGGCAGCCTGACATCGGCGTCACCTCAGGTCAACCGCTTTTTATCTGCTACTTTAATATAGAAAAATATAGGAATAACAAAGCAAGAAAAAACAAGACTGTGAAGAAAATAAAGGGGTTCTTGATATCTCCCCGTTTCTTCTCCTCCGTGACCACCGCCGAGTGAAATGATGAAAGTAGAGATGTGAGGTTTGATCACATTTACCCAGACTCCCCCTGAGGCGGGCCGGGGCAAGCCTGCGGGATCCCTGCAGTGCCAGAATCAAAGAGTTCTGCATGGGGGTCTACAGATTTAATTAGTCGCCCGAAAACACCTTCAACCATACCCCGGGCAGGCGTCAACACTTGTTCCCTTCCTCCCTACACCCTTAGAAAAAAGGGTTCCCCTTTTGGGTTCCATGTAGAACCCTTGTGGAGGGGGTTCTACATGGATGGAGAGGAGAGGACAGAGAGCAGGTAGCTTGTTTTAATACTATTAATAATAGTGACTAAGAGAGTTGTAACAAGGACTAGATACGGTACAGTACCAAGACACTCAGACATTCTGATCTCTAACCGCTGTGATCATTGACGGCCCAGCGCAGTCAAAAACATGATTTTCCTGTGTGTTATATTTCCACACTATGAGGTTGGAATAATACTGTGAAAAGTATGATAATGCCCTTTTTAGTGTAAGAGCTGTTTAAAAAGACTGCCTGAAATTTGAGCCAGTTTTAGTGGGATGGAGTTTTTACCTCCCTGGTTACATCACCAAGTGGTAAATTAGTTAATGGACCAGGAATTGAGAGTTCCAAACCTCTCTGCAAATAAGAGCTAGTTTTCAGTTTTCCCCTCCCCAGTCAGACCACTCCAAGATAGCTCTAGTAAAATTCTTGCTTTAGAAATTGCTCTTTGCTAAGAAGCTATTTTTTGTCTCTTTTTTTAACCATTTTAATTGAAAACAATCACAGTAAGGTACCTAATTGTTAGCCAGAAATGATTTGATATTGAGATAAAAACATCTGCATTGGGCCTCACCGTGTCATTCACCCAGAGAGAACAATCCCCTCACACTGACTGCCTTCCTTTGTACTCAGAAGACAGGAATCATCAAACCCAATCCATCCGTTTTTATCAAGGGCCAGTCAGGCCTAACAGCTATTTCAAATACATCTTTCAACATGGAACCTGACAGCCGATACACCTCTTCAAACGCCTTTTTGTTAGCGTCATCCAAGCACGGAGGAAGGCGGTTTGAAAGTGTATATTAGCATTACTGAAAGGTAGGCTTCCCCGTGGTTGTAGCTTATCACACCATGTAGAGAACGGTGACCATTAGCACTACCTTTAAGCAATGTCAAACGTAAGCTCTTTGAAAATCAGGGTGTTCCTGCGTTTGATAGAAACCATGGCATCTACAGGTACGATCCTCGCTGTAGGCCTACTGTATCCTTGTGGCGAGAAAAGGACTGTATCAATTGATTGATAACGTTTGATCCTACAAGTCTATCGATCGCTATCACTCCACACACCCCTTGATAAGGCCAGGTAGCTTTAGTATTGAACCAACAGACTAATGATCAATGTGTTAACCTGTCAGAGAGAAAGCACATCATTCCAAGAATAACACATCTTTTCCCAACATCACATCAAGCGTAGCCCATAGACGCATGCCCCTGCCTTATAGACACCATGTACCCAGACTGAGGACACGGCATTCCAAGAAGCCAAGTGCATCAGCCCTGGCCCCTTAAAAGCCTTCAAACTCACCCAGGAATCCTCCCAATGATGATTCAGCCACTAAAGATAATTAAACTATCAAATAAAGTTCTCCTTCGAGACTTTCCCCCCAAGCCAATAAAACGAAATGGTGTCTTAATGTCATATTCAGGATTTCGCTGGCGTTGAGGTAGCAACGGTAATCGAAATTGTTAAAAGGTTTTAAAAAGAATTCTAATAAAGTTGGACAATGGATGAAGATAGTCCAAACTTTATGAATTTTTACAATCCATCAGATATTGACTTAATTATAACACATAACACATTGTACTGGCACAGATAAATAATGATTGGAGTTGTGATTTTGGTGGGAATTCAAGTATTCAATTTATTGTCAAATTTCCAAAAACATTTCGTAGAAGGCTGATACTGATATAATGTTGTGATGGTATCAGGTATATTTTATATGTTTTGTGTTAAAATAAATCAAATGATATGTACATAATTTGCATAAATACACTGGATGCATTTGCATATATAAATACATTAACATAAGGGGTGGAACAGAGCTGCAACCACCATCCACTTCCTCTGTCTACCCAACCTGCACTCACCAGCGCTGTCTAGACTGACTCATTAATTACTGTTGTTTTCACATTCTCTTGCATAATTCAACAAGTGTGTCAATAGCAGGATACCCTGAGATTGAAAATCAACACGCATGGCTCTAGATTACACCTATCTAAACACACTTTACATTGTTTGCGAGATCAGACATAATATCACTACATCTTCTGGAATTGTTTTCATTTCAGTGCATCTCATTTGTAAACATTTCAACGGTCTGAAATGATTACTTGTTTCAATTCCAACCAAAAATGTACACCAATGCAAATAAAGTTATCTTTCTTCTCTTACTTGTGATGTACGTGTCGAGACGGTGAGTTAAATCCCCAACAAAACTTTGGCGCTCTTATAGATTTAACGGAAAGACAATGTATTCATTGAGGCTAATTCAGCCTTTACCTGGGTGTGTTTGACAGGTCATTACAAACATTTCTGCGGTCGTAACGTTAACAGGGGAAAATTACAGGCACAAGCAAGAGTATGAAAGAGTCACACGAGTAAAATGAAAGAAATTAATCCAGCTAAATGTAAGTTACAAGTGACTTTTGCACCCCTAAAACACAGGAAGTAGATGGCTGAAAAAGACAGACTCTCAGGTGGGCGGGGCATGCGCGTTGCTACATGGCGTCTGGTACAGCACTGCAGGCTGTTTCAGTCTGATACACTCCCTATGGGTTTATACAGTATATTATGGCTATGACTCTACTGTGGAAATGTACAGTTAAGCCATATACAGATTTGGGTCTTCACCTGATCACCCCGTTGCAGGAAATTTGTTGTTTATTTGAGGTTTAAAAAGTCTTCTGAAGTTTGTCATTTTCACTTTGAAATTTCAGACTTGATTTTCCCTTGTGAAAAATGTATCAACACCTACAACAATGTCCATTAACTATAATCCACATAATAAATTCACATTTCCTGTTGATGCAGGATTATTTTCCTGCTCTAGCAAACCGGCTCAAATTAAGATCCTACATCTGTTAACCAGTTTAAAATCCACAGTTACACTACAACATATTGCCTTTTGGCACATATTTGGTGTTAAATAAAATGTCCACCTCAAAAATTGAAGAAAAAAAAGAATATATATAGTAAATAGACCTTATTACGTGAGATGATACGCATGACCTCTATATCACATACTGTATCACATGACCCGTTACATATTTAATACATCCTTATTACACAACAATCTAGTGAAGGATAAGAGGCCATCACTCACTTGCGCTGATCCAGCACTGTGATATTATCAGTCCAATTGACTGAGCAATCACTCCACGTTCTCCAGGCGGAATACATCACATGGATAATTGTGATAGAGGGGAATGACGTCTGTCACGTTTTTATGAAGAAGAGATTCGGGCGACAGGCGCAGGAATGCGTAATAGTGTTTTTTATTCAGCCCAAATTACGGCGTGCCGTGTAAAGGCACGGGGACGAAGACCAAACAAACACGTAACAAAAACACAGAGTTGAAACCCAAACAAAAGAGCGAGGAGTACCTTGAATAAATAACAGACGCGCACGATGATTAACACACGGGACGAGACCCGTAATAATCTGGGCAATCCACAAGGGCACGAAAGCCCAAAACACACAGCACAGGTACTCACACGCACCAACGGACATTGAAACAATAATGGACAGCCCAATGGAAACCCAAGGGCACATACAGGTACAGGTACTAATGAGTGGGAATAGGGGACAGGTGAGCATGATGAACATTCCGGAGGGATCCGTGACAACGTCCTTCCTCCTTTGATATAGAATAAGAGTTGTGTCCATTTTGAACCAATGTCCCTTATTCAGCACCACCAATACCTGGGGCCTGTTGCACAAAAGTAGAATTAAGACATCCGGGATAAATGACTCAGCTGAGCTCAATGAAGCCAAAACATGTGCGTCCAGGCTTAATTGGTTGCACAAAGACCAAGCCAGGATGAGCAGACACGGATTCATTAAACCAGGTGAAACCAATCCTGGATAGGTGCGCGCTCACGGCTCACTCAAATAGACCCCGCCACAGATCACAGATTAACTGATTTACCATGGCAACTAGAGCCGCGTACTTTTCCCCGTCGGAAGCACAAATCCTCATGGAGGCATACGAGGAGGTAAAAGATATAATTAAGAAGAAAGGCAACACCGCCACAGTGATAAAGCAAAGAGAAAAATCGTGGCAAAGTATTGCAGACCGCCTGAATGCGTAAGTAGTGCACAATTACACACTCACCGCTCCGCTGAAACATCACAATTACAATTCAAATATTTAATTCACATCTCCAAAAATGCAGTTGTACTGTAATTATGAAACGGTTAAATTTTTAATTGAAATGCACTGCAGATATGAGTGAAATTGTGTAAAGTAACTCCATCACACTGTATAAAGCTATGATAAATTTTTTGATATTTTTACTGAAAACAAGACAAAAATACCAAGTAATTTTTTGCAGTGTGACTCCATTAAATGTGTGTGTGTGTGTGTGTGTGTGTGTGTAGATTAAACATGAACGGGCCAAAACGGACATGGCAGCAGGTCAAAATCAAATACAAGAACATTCTGCAGAATGGTATGGTCCCTGACTAATATTTAACAAAGCACAAGCATATATTGTACCCAGAAGGTGCCTGCTCACACATTGTCTGTACTGTTTTAGCAGTGAAAAAGAATACCCACAGACAAGGCACGGGTGGTGGGTCACCAAAGGCTGACCTTACCCCAGCAGAGGACATGGCCTTGGAGCTAAATAAAGGCAGGCCCGTCTTAGAGGGGATCCCTGGGGGGAAAGAGACGAGCATAGGTTCCTCCCAAGATGCCACCCGCTTCATTCAAGGTATGTCCTTCCATCTCTACATGGGATACAACCACATTCATATTGAATCAATTTGGACTGTCTGACTTTGGTTTACCTATTGCCTTGCAGTGTCTGGCAGCACTGTGTTCCTGTTAGAGCCACCAGCACAAGCACCAGACGATGCTGATCCAGTGAGTACTCCATCAAAGGCATACTGTAGGCCTGGCATGTCTTGTCTACTAGCTTCAATATGAATCCGATTAAATGTGATAGGGTGAAGGCCCCAGTGCAGCAGCAACAGCACATGATGGAGACGATGATGAGGAGGAGACCATCTCTCTGGATTCCAGAAGGCATGAGGTATCATGTTAAGACTGTGAAAGTACTATTTACTCTACAATGGTGAGGAGTCCTCATCAAAATCAAAAAATCTAATTTCTTTTACAGGACCCATATGCTATACAGTGGGAAAACCAGCCTGGCAACATAGTGCGTATTAATAAAAGGACACCACATCCTGCCAAATTCCAGCTGCGCTAATTGTATTGTGTTCACAGAGCTCACAAGCTATCAGAAAGTTGTATGGCAACCACCTCCGGCGCCAAATAGAACTGGCAGACATAGACATTCAGTACAAGAAGAAAAAGATGGAAAATCTTGCACTGGAGTCCGAAATAAAAAAGAGGACAATTAGTAAACTGGACCTTGAAATAAAAAAACTTGAGAGGGAGGTGAGATATGCCTTCAATGTACACTGTATGCTAACTGTAACACAAATGTATTAATCATTATTTTTCTTTCCTCCCCCAGCTCCAAGAAGATGACACAGCTCAAAATAAAAATTAGGTATATTCTCGTAAAGTCAAGTGAGCCATGACATATGAGCTCTTATTGTGAGCACACAGGACGGTGGCATCTTTCTAAGGTTTTTTTTATTTTCCCAGCAATCAGTACAACCAAGTCATCGTTATAAGGCATCGCCCTCTTTTGCCCACCCCCCCAGCACCAGGTGTGGCCACTAGCCTATATGAAGGCCCAAAATTGTGTGTTCCTTTCTGCTCTGACAATGGCATGCCCATTCGTGCGAGATGTGGTGGATGAAGAAGCACTTGTGCTGAGGAGAGCCTTCAGGCGAGAAAGGGTCTTCAGGGACCGGTTGGACCCACTGGCCTTCCCTGATGACCATCTATATGAAAGATACAGGTTTTCTGCAGATGGCATCAGGTATCTATGCAGACTACTGGGTCCCAGGATTAAGCACCGCACTGCACGGAGCCATGCACTGAGTGTGGAGCAAATGGTTTGTGTGGCCTTGCGCTTTTTTGCTAGTGGAGCCTTCCTGTACTCAGTGGGGGATGCAGAACAGCTGAACAAGGCGACAATTTGCCGCACAATAAGGAGTGTGTGTCTGGCTATCAAAGCATTAGCAGATGTCTTCATCTCCTTCCCTGGCCACAGAAGACTCTGTGACATCAAAGAGGAGTTCTATAGGATTGCAGGTAAGAGGATCTACAAATTACAGGACAACTGTTAACACATAGTAGGATACTCATTACTTTGTGTGACAGGTTTCCCCAATGTCATTGGTGCAGTGGACTGCACACACATAAGGATAAAAGCCCCCTCAGGTGCCCATGAGGCCGATTTTGTGAATAGGAAATCCTTTCACAGCATTAATGTTCAGGTGAACATAACTTTTTGATATTGTCCATTGACGAACACTCTGCATTGCCAGTGATGTGCATTGATTGGTGTAATATTCCTCATCTTATGATTTCAGATGGTCTGCAATGCTGACTGTGTGATCAGCAATGTTGTGGCAAAATGGCCTGGCTCAGTCCATGACTCCAGAATCTTTCGGGCCTCTGAAATCTATCAGTGCCTATCACAAGGTAAGCCACACAACCCCTATTTATAACCATCATGGCTGTGTCAAGAATATCACTGTGTTTATGAGGTAGTAATGATGAGATTTTGTGTTGACAGGTGAATTCTCTGGTGTGTTGCTGGGAGACAGGGGGTATGGCTGCCAGCCTTTTCTCCTGACACCTTTCACAGACCCCCAGGAAGCACAGCAGGCCTACAACCATGCCCATGCCAGGACCAGGGCCAGAGTTGAAATGACCTTTGGCCTCCTGAAGGCACGCTTTCACTGCCTTCACAAATTAAGGGTCAGCCCTGTTAGGGCATGTGATATTACTGTGGCTTGTGCTGTCCTCCACAATGTGGCCTGCCTGAGGAAGGAGAGGGCCCCCAGAGTGCCACCAGCCATGGACTGGGACAATCCGGCAATCTTCCCTGATGACGACAGTGGTCGGCTGCTGAGGGACCAATATGTGTTGAATTATTTTAGTTAGTATGTGTGCTTTCAATTTTGGTTAAATATGTCCTGCGGTGGCAGAGGAATTTGGGTTTTTTTGGGTTCGTTTTTTGACGAATTTGGCCTCTTATGATGTTTGTGCGGTATACTGTGTGTAATACAAGGCTGCAGGGAGGCTACTGCATCCATTCATTTGTCTGTTCAGTTGATGTGTATGGATTTGTCCTGCATTTATTTTAGTGTGTAGACATGCAGGGTGTGTTATATACAGACCTTTGAATGTGTATGTATCATTTTGTATAATATGCTTGGATTCTGTGCTTTCCATCTTGTAGAGTCACTGTGACTTCAGTTTCGAAAGGAGCTGATGGTTTACCTGCTTTGTTTTGTCCTTATTCAATAAAGGAACATAATGTTACACATTGTGTTTTTATATTCATATGGAATGTGTATTTGTTTATATGACAGAGTACTAGGGCCACACTGAAGAAAAAGGATAAAGTCATAAATTTATGAGGCTGGTTCTTTCTGCAGAAAAGCTACATATTGTTTTTACAGTTTTGATACTTATGACAATGTGATACTTAATATTCTGGCACATCAGCATGTCTTTGTTTATGAAACCATACTGAAGTACAATTTCACGAAATGCCCCACATCTGTCATTTTAACAACTGTCCTCCTTTAAAACAACTGGTTACAATATTATGACTTGTGTTTTTTTCCCCTCTGTGGCCCTAATATTCTATCATTTTATATATAGCCTTATAGTCTATGGGAAACTGTAAATTATCTAATGATAGCAACATCATCTAAAAATCATTTTTTATCCCAAATCATTGAAATTAATGATCACAAACGTTTAAATAATAACAGTGGGTCTAGTTATATGTGATAACAATGTATAGTGAGCAGTGAAATAACTATTGGTTTCCATTTGTGGTGACTGCTGACTGACATTAGGGATGAGATTAAATAGATCCTGGAATTTAGCCTGGTCTGGAGCAGGCTAGCTCCACAGAATAAATCTCCATGGTAATTTATACCATAACATATCCTCCTGCCCCCTATCCATCTTTAGTGCAACCGGATTACGGATCAATTGAGCCAGGATCACCAAGATATCCTGGCTTAATCCCTTATCCTGGTTTTGTGCAACAGGCCCCTGATCTATACTGAACAAAAATATAAACGCAACATCCCATGTTTCATGAGCTGAAATAAAAGAACCCAGAAATGTTCCATACGCACAAAAAGATTTTCTCTCCAATTCTGTGCACAAATTTGTTTACATCCATGTCAGTGAGCATTTCTCCTTGGCCAAGATGATCCATCCACCTGACAGGTGTGGCATATCAAGAAGCTGCTTAAACAGCATGATCATTACACAGGTGCACCTTGCGCTGGGGACAATAAAAGGCCACTCTAAAATGTTCAGTTTTGTCACACAACGCAATGCCACAGATGTCTCAAGTTTTGAATGAGCGAGCAATTGGCATGCTGACTGCAGGAATGTCCACCAGAGCTGTTGCCAGAGAATTTAATGTTAATTTCTCTACTATAAGCCTCCAGGCCTCACAACTGTTTTAGAGAATTTGGCAATATGACCAACCGACCTCACAACTGCAGACCACGTGTAACCACACCAGCCCAGGACCTCCACATACAGCTTCTTCACCTGCGGGATCGTCTGAGACCAGCCAGCCAGACAGCTGATGGATCTAATAAAGCCCCTTTTGTGGGGAAAAACTCAAAAATATGGATCTATGGATTTCACATGAATGGGCAGCGGCGCAGCCTTTGGTGGGCCTAGGAGGGCATAGGTCCACACACTGGGGAGCCAGGCCCACCCATGGCTGTGCCCCTGCCCAGTCATGTGAAATCCATAGATTAGGGCCTAATTAATTAATTTCAATTAACTGATTTCCTTATATGAACTATAACTCAGTAAAATCGTTGAAAATGTTGCACGTTCCGTTCATATTTTTGTTCAGTATATTTCCTATTAGCTACAACAAGTATGGCACATATACATGGATGTATGCAAGCACACACACACACACAGAAGCACACACACACACACACACACACACACACACACACACACACACACACACACACACACACACACACACACACACACACACACACACACACACACACACACACACACACACACACACACACACACACACACACACACACACACACACACACACACACACACACACACACACACACACACACACACACACGCACACGCACACATGCACGCATACAGAGCACTTTGTAACACCCTCCAGTACATCCTCTGTAGCATATCTGAACTCAACTTCCCTGTACTGTTCTATTTTTACACAGGCAGTTGGATCTAGTGGTTGGCTGGCCGGTCACAGCTGGCCAAGTGTTGGCCAGTGAGGTTTAATGATACACCGACCACATACTGCTGCTGTGTTCTGACCACAGGAGGTTGATGTCACCTTAATTAGGGAGGATGGGCTCATGGTAGTGGTTGGAGCGAAATGGTATCAAATACATCAAATACACGGTCTCCATGTGTTTTGATGCCATTCCATTCACTACGTTCCAGCCATTATTATGAGCCGTTCTCCCCTCAGCAGCCTCCACCGGTTCTGACCATAGGATGGGTACAGGCGGTGTGGAGAGACTACTGATCTGGGAGCTGTGAGGGACCTGACTACAACTACCAGATGCCTGAGAACAAACTGGCCTCAGAACTGTAGGAGCGCCAACTACCACAGCCAGATGCCTAGGAATAGACACCGGGGTAACTGACCTCAGAGCAGCATAGCACTGGCGACCACATCCAGACAGCGAAATGCCCTTGGTATAAACTGACTCTAGATCAGCGGAAGGCTGTCGGCCATATCCAAACATCCAGGTAACAGACGGCAGGAACATGTGTCTGAGGGAGAAAGAAAGAGTGAGAGAGAGTAAGTGAGAGTGAGAGCGAGCGAGAGAGAGAGAGAGAGCGAGAGAGAGAGAGAGAGAGAGAGAGCAAGAAAGAGCGAGCGAGAGAGAGAGAGAGAGAGAGAGAGAGAGAGAGAGAGAGACAGAGAAAGAGAGAGAGAGAGAGAGACAGAGAGAGAGAGAGAGAGCGGTGTAACCAAAACCTTAGAGCCCCCTGGCACTTTTTAAATGTTATATGACTGGGACAAGGTGGTCGGTTCCGTGCACATGATACAAAATGTCACTTTATGCCAGCCGACAAGGGTACAAGGACCTTTTCAGTGACTTCTTTCCCTTGGAATTTGGAATTACATAGCCTACCCGGAAGGTACTGGGGCAGAATTCAGTTGGACAAGCAGAGTGTTTTTACCACTGACAGCTCTCTTCACAGGTCTCGGTGGAGACGCTAACGAATCGGGCCACACACACCTGTCACACACACACTCCCACACACACCTGTCACACACAGTCATACAGATGTAGGGTTCTAATATGAGGCAGTTTGTTACAGCAGGAAAATAATCCTGCAGCAACAGGAAAGGTGAATTATTATGTGGATTATAATTCATGGACATTTTCTTTGTAATGTGTGATACATTTCTATTCTAAGCAAATCAACTCTGACATTTTAAAGTGGATATTACAAACTTTAGAAGCCTTTTTAAACCTAGAATACACTACACGTTTGCACTTTCTGCTGTGCAGGTAGAAGATACTCATATAGGTGCAGATCTAGGATCAGCTCCCCCTCCCCAAATCCTAACCTTAGGGAGAAACAAGCCAGATAGAATGATAAAATCTGACCTTAAATCAGTCTCTGAGGACAACTTCCTACTACATCCTCCAGACGGAACACACAGCCTGTGTCTGAAATCGGTCTTGCCTACTACTTACTAAAGCTACATACTGCATACTAATACGACATACTATTTAGAATGTTCTGTTCAGTGAAAACGAATGCAGTAAGCGACACGTATCAACATACTAGACTCACCTATACTGAGATCTAATGATTAACTGTGTTGTTTCCCGCCATTCGTTTATTTTGGTAGCGCTTCCCCTTATCTCATTATCAGATGAATATCAGCTGTTGTCAAACACACGCGGGTCTGAAAAGACACGTATCTCTCTCAATAGCATGCAGCGAATGAATGTCGAGAAGAGTATGACATCCTGGCATTTAAAGCATACAACATTTTCTACATTTCTCACACTATAAAATGTTCTATATTAGCCTACCCAAAATGCTATTTAAAGCACAAGTACAGGTGTTCTATAGGCCTAGTAACAGTGGTCAACCACACATACTGACTGATAATAGGTCACCATTTAATTAAACAAACATGACAGGACAAACAGTTCATATCGATATGCCTCATCTAATCACGCTCAGTCACCAAGTAGAGCCAATACAGTATATACTAGGGCCACAATCCACAGAGGGTTGTCCACAAAAATAGAACAATTTTAGCTTTAGCGGGCATTAATGTTGCTATGGGGATTTCCTCTGGCAGTGTCTTCTTCTAACAACCGAACAGTCTAACCAATGCTCTAGGTGACGACGCTCGCCATAGCCAGAGGGGGTGATAAACACACTCCTACACACACACACCACTGAAACAATTATTTGACGGATGCGTCAATATCCCGTTGACCCAATAAACCTTAACTCAATATCACTTCCTTCTCATCGGTAGAGACGACCACAAAATTGCCTGTCACCAACTATTAGGTCATACAAGGTAGAGTAGGAGGAGATTATTATCGGATATCGGGGGAAATTGCAATTTGTTGGAGATTGGAGAGGATGATTATGTGGTGACGTTAACGTCTCAGTATCATTTCAATTTATGTTGGGGATCCCAGGAGTTATTTACCTGTATTGAAGTCACCAACTCCAGATCTGATACTTTGATGTATATGGAGGACACCCGCCCATTTAGAACTTAGTAGAGTGGGTACTTACAGGATACACCACATTCAACCGCCACAATGCACTTTAATGATGCTATAGTCTATTTGTGGTATTCTATTTAATATGTAGTACAGGAACAGATACTCACACAGGAACAGAAGGAACACATAGAGATCTACACTACATGTCTCTCTGTGCATAGTTACGATACAGTATCAACCCCCCCCCCAATTCAATTTAATAGGAACGGTGACTTAAGTGACCCATTAAGACCAAATAGGGCAACTGGCTCGCGGTAATGTTCTGGATGATTGCTCACATAAAAAGAGTCAATGTGGTTGAACGCACTGGTGGGCGGATTGTATTAGTAGGAACATGACAGAATATGATTCCTGTCATATTGTACACTAACAAGGCTCAAGGGTATACCTTGAAGTTGCAGCAATTGCAGGACCACTCCAAATGTAACTGGTATTTACTATCCCTTGTGTGGACTTCATCTTTTTGTTATTCACCCATTGTTTGGGGGTCTGCTTGACCCACAACAGAATTGGGATTTTAAAACAGTACAGCCCATAACAATTAAAGTAAAATACTTAATACTTAGATGTTAATAGACAGCATACCATACCATGTTTTAAATAAAAAATCAAGACATGGGTGGAATAAATCATGTTTATCATGAACAAATATCAATGAAACAAGGTTTTCATCACTATAGATGTTTATTGATTTGAACTGAACAAATTAGAAGGACACATTTTACATACAGTATTTTATGGAAATGATAAATGAGCCCCATCGAACGCAAATTAAGGCCGGTCTACACACCACATGAGGGACAGAGTTTTACTGTGTGTGTGTTGCAAATGTATTTCTTGCAATTGACGCATGTGTACGGTGTATTCATGTCCTTCTTGGGTCCACACACATCACATCGCTTCTTCTTGAAAACAGTTCATGAATATGTTGTTGGAGTTGTTGGCTCTGTGGGTCGGGCGAATGGGGCACCAGCATCCTCCTCCTGAATCCTCCTCACGATGGCTGCAGAATCTGGGATCCTTGGGATATGTTGCCTCCTCTGGATTTGAGGTCTTACCAATGCCTTGCCCAGCTCCTCGAGAAAGAGCTGTCTCCTCTGGAGCTTCCCTCTGTTCCAATCTGGGTTCAACGCCATCCAGATGACGAACGCGTTGTATGCCAAAATGTCCAAGATGTTGAAGAATATAACAAATGGCCGTGTAGGGTTCTTCTTTTGCAGGTGTAACCAGTCACCAGCTTGTCTAAATTGTCGCCTCTGGGTATGCACTGCTTGAAGGGACAGCGGACCCTAAATCGCATAAACTGCTCATCAACAGTAACGTTGGGCCCAGGGTTGTTAAACAGGGCAAGGTGGCCCACCCACTAGTCCCACAATGACCTGATTGCTGCTAGCTTGTCTCGCTGCCGCCGAGCTGGTCTGGTGTCTCGGTTATCGAAGAGGATAATCCTGGAAATAATGTGGAAGATTTCCAGAGACATTGTTGCACAGAAAGGTTCTCTGCTCTCTGATTCCCCATTGGATCTGAAAACACCAGCAAGGATAAGAACCCCAAAGTATGCATGTACATGAGTTTGGTCCATCTCCTTCCATCCCTCTCCAAAAACATGCCTTCCCTCCAAATTAGTGCAGTCCAGAATAATTTTCTGAATGGTGTCTGGGATGAATAGTTCAAAAGAAGACTTCATGTCCTGCACATGAGTAACTGCCATCCGCGTTCACCCTGGTTGCATCCTTATCACATTGGCAGCCATGTGGGGTGGCTCATTCCTTGGGCAAGAAGACCATTCAATTTCACAATTTTTTTATATCCATATTTCTCCTCCAGCTGATGAGCTGGTTGTTGACTGGCTGGTCCTGGGGCTGGTTGCTGATGAGCTGGTTGTTGACTGGCTGGTCCTGGGGCTGGCTGCTGACGTGCTGGTCCTGGACCTGGCTGAGGGTTAATCTCATCCTTTTCTTCCAACTCACTGTCAGACTCCGATTTGAGAGAGACACGATCCTATTATTTGGAAAATTCTTCATCTTCCAAAATGGAAGACTCTCCTTCCATACTATCTTATCTCTCGGCAAAAATAATTTATAAGGCCCTCTGAGCAGAGATTCTTTCTGCCATACTGATTGATTGTGGTAAGGAGCCACACATGCAAGGCTATTTATTTGTTGTGTCCCTCCACCAATTTGCAAGTGTGGGAAAATACAGCATTTTTTACAGTGTATCAAAATAATGTATTGTAATAACATTATGTAGGTTCCAGCAAGACATTGTGTAGTTTCACACATTACAAAGGGTAAAGAGTGTGAGAAAAGCAGGAGACAGGCAGACAGGCAGGGAGACAGACAGGTTCTTGGTGCTATGTTGAAACAGTACACACAGCAAAACTTTTTGTTTAATTTGAACTTGTTTTCATCTACACACACACTTTTCCACACTTTTATTACCCTCGGGTCCAGTGGACCCGAACACCACATATGTAATATAGATGTGTAGGGGGGTACACAGTGTTCACTCAATGAAAATGTGTGATTTTACATGTTCTTCACAGGCCACTGAGTCTCAGGTTGAAAAAGTCATTAATTGTATCATATTTCTTTTAGAAAACAAATGGTTCCCACAGACCCGAACACCACACAAGGGTTAAGAATTAAAGTGACCAAATTAAATCTCATTAGCTGTATTGCTACGATAATAGCATCACCTTAATCTCTTAGTATATACATATTATGATTTAGAAAAAGCAAAACAATTAACATACATATGCACACTTCACCCTCACCACATACACACAGATCCCCCCCTCTCACACACACTCACCCTCACCACATACACACAGATCCCCCCCTCTCACACACACTCACCCTCACCACATACACACAGATCCCACCCCTCTCACACACACTCACCCTCACCACATACACACAGATCCCCCCTCTCACACACACTCACCCTCACCACATACACACAGATCCCCCCTCTCACACACACTCACCCTCACCACATACACACAGATCCCCCCCTCTCACACACACTCACCCTCACCACATACACACAGATCCCACCCCTCTCACACACACTCACCCTCACCACATACACACAGATCCCCCTCTCACACACACTCACCCTCACCACATACACACAGATCCCCCCCTCTCACACACACTCACCCTCACCACATACACACAGATCCCACCCCTCTCACACACACTCACCCTCACCACATACACACAGATCCCCCCCTCTCACACATACTCACCCTCACCACATACACACAGACCCCCCCCTCTCACACACACTCACCCTCACCACATACACACAGATCCCCCCCTCTCACACACACTCACCCTCACCACATACACACAGATCCCACCCCTCTCACACACACTCACCCTCACCACATACACACAGATCCCCCCCTCTCACACACACTCACCCTCACCACATACACACAGATCCACCCCCTCTCACACACACTCACCCTTCCCCCCGCGGTCTGTCAGTATGGTATCAGTGATAACAGGACAGTGATGAGGTGATGGCGACAGTGATGGGGTCCTTCTCTTCCTGCTGAGTATGCATCTTTACGTCATTTGGGGCGTCAGGTAGCCTAGCGGTTAAGAGCGTCGAGCCAGTTACTGAAAGGTCGCTGGTTTGAATCTCCGAGACAACTAGGCAATACATCTGCCGATGTGCCCTTGAGCAAAGTGCTTAACCCTAATTGCTCCTGTAAGTCGCTCTGGATAAGAGCGTCTGCTAAATGACTCAAATGTAAATGTCATCTACAAAGATTGTGTTGCAGTGAATAGCTACCGTCTTCCTGCTATTTCTGTCAAATTCTGCTATTTTGTCTGTTTGGTCCCAAAATATTTTTACATAATATTACCGAGATCATTTGCTATTACCAAAAACAGCTTCTGGACATCAGAACAGCGATCACTAACCTCGAAATGGATGAATATTTTTACGAGTCTGAAACTGTGGATGTACTGCTCATTCCAGACCAGACCCTAATCCCCAAACGAGCGGGCTCCCTGATGAGACTTGGTCGATGAGTAAATAAACTGCCTCTCCGTTCTATTGGTGAACGTAAAATCACTGGACGAGCTCCATTTGAGACTATCCTATCAACGGGACCTAAAGAACTGTAATACGTTTCACGGAGTCGTGACTGAACAAGGACGTGGATAATACAGTGAGGGAAAAAAGTATTTGATCCCCTGCTGATTTTGTACGTTTGCCCACTGACAAAGAAATGATCAGTCTATAATTTTAATGGTAGGTTTATTTGAACAGTGAGAGACAGAATATCAACAAAAAAATCCAGAAAAACGCATGTCAAAAATGTTATGAATTGATTTGCATTTTAATGAGGGAAATAAGTATTTGACCCCTCTGCAAAACATGACTTAGTACTTGGTGGCAAAACCCTTGTTGGCAATCACAGAGGTCAGACATTTCTTGTAGTTGGCCACCAGGTTTGCACACATCTCAGGAGGGATTTTGTCCCACTCCTCTTTGCAGATCTTCTTCAAGTCATTAAGGTTTCGAGGCTGACGTTTGGCAACTCGAACCTTCAGCTCCCTCCACAGATTTTCTATGGGATTAAGGTCTGGAGACTGGCTAGGCCAATCCAGGACCTTAATGTGCTTCTTCTTGAGCCACTCCTTTGTTGCCTTGGCCGTGTGTTTTGGGTCATTGTCATGCTGGAATACCCATCCACGACCCATTTTCAATACCCTGGCTGAGGGAAGGAGGTTTTCACCCAAGATTTGACGGTACACGGCCCCGTCCATCGTCCCTTTGATGCGGTGAAGTTGTCCTGTCCCTTTAGCAGAAAAACACCCCCAAAGCATAATGTTTCCACCTCCATGTTTGACGGTGGGGATGGTTTCTTGGGGTCATAGGCAGCATTCCTCCTCCTCCAAACACGGCAAGTTGGGTTGATGCCAAAGAACTCCATTTTGGTCTCATCTGACCACAACACGTTCACCCAGTTGTCCTCTGAATCATTCAGATGTTCATTGGCAAACTTCAGACGGGCATGTATATGTGCTTTCTTGAGCAGGGGGACCTTGCGGGCGCTGCAGGATTTCAGTCCTTCACGGCATAGTGTGTTACCAATTGTTTTCTTGATGACTATGGTCCCAGCTGCCTTGAGATCATTGACAAGATCCTCCTGTGTAGTTCTGGGCTGATTCCTCACCGTTCTCATGATCATTGCAACTCCACGAGGTGAGATCTTGCATGGAGCCCCAGGCTGAGGGAGATTGACAGTTCTTTTGTGTTTCTTCCATTTGCGAATAATCACAGAAACTGTTGTCACCTTCTCACCAAGCTGCTTGGCGATGGTCTTGTAGCCCATTCCAGCCTTGTGTAGGTCTACAATCTTGTCCCTGACATCCTTGGAGAGCTCTTTGGTCTTGGCCATGGTGGAGAGTTTGGAATCTGATTGATTGATTGCTTCTGTGGACAGGTATCTTTTATACAGGTAAGAAACTGAGATTAGGAGCACTCCCTTTAAGAGTGTGCTCCTAATCTCCGTTCGTTACCTGTATGAAAGACACCTGGGAGCCAGAAATCTTTTTGATTGAGAAGGGGTCAAATACTTATTTCCCTCATTAAAATGCAAATCAATTTATAACATTTTTGACATGCATTTTTCTGGATATTTTTGTTGTTATTCTGTCTCTCACTGTTCAAATAAACCTACCATTAAAATTATAGACTGATAATTTCTTTGTCAGTGGGCAAACGTACAAAATCAGCAGGGGATCAAATACTTTTTTCCCTCACTGTATACATCTAGCTGGTTTTTCTGTGCATCTTCAAGACCAAATGGCAGTTTAGGGTTAAGAGGGGGAGGTGGGTGTCAGCTGGTGCGCAATCTCTAATGTTAAGGAAGTCTTGAGGCTTTGCTCACCTGAGTTAGAATAACTCATGATAAGCTGCAGACTATACTATTTACCAAGAGAATTTATCTCTATTTTTCATAGCTATCTATTTACCACCACAAACCGAAGCTGGCACTAAGAACACATTCAACGAGATGAATAGGGCCATAAGTATTTATTTTCTGAAGTAAAGAAAAAACTGATAAAAGAACACCTCACTGCACAAATGGGACTGTGAAGAGACAGCCATTTTATATATATTGTACTCTAATTTGCACTGTACTACGTATTAGACATAGATATTGTGTGTATGTACTGATATGTAGGCTGTGGCGGGCCGTGACGTGTATGTATGTGTGATGTTTTAAATGTATGTATTTCAGTCCTTGACTGATCATGTTCTGTACTATGTATTATGTCATGTTTCATTTGGACTCTACGGAGAGTAGTTGATGCTTTTGCAGAGGCTAATGGGGATCCTAATAAATACTAAATAAGCAAACAAGAAAATGCATACCCGGAGGCGGCACTTCTTGTGCCCGGTGATTTAAATGCAGGGAATGTTAAATCTGTTTTACCTCATTTTTACCAGCATGCAATTAGAGGTAAAAAAAACTCTAGATCACCTTTACTCCACACACAGAAATGCATAGAAAGTTCTCCCTCGCCCTCCATTTGGCAAATCTGACCATAACTCCATCCTTCTGATTGGTGAATACAAGCAAAAACTGAAAACAGGACGTACCAGTGACGGGCTCAATAAGGAGGAAGTGGATGCTAGGCTGCAGGAAAGGTTTCACCAGCACAGACTGGAATATGTTCCGGGATTCATCCAATAACATCGAGGAGTTTCCCAAATCAGACGCCAGCCTAATTAATAAGTGCATCAATGTAATGAGGTCTGTGTTTGTAACTTGTGTAGAGGAGTCAGGCGCAGGACAGCAGATATGAGTAAATAAACGTAATTTACTCAAAATAGACAAATATAATACAATAAAGCGAGCCCACATAACGGACCGTCTTACATACAAACAATTACTCACAAACAAACATGGGGGAACAGAGGGTTAAATAATGAACAAGTAACTGGGGGATTGAAACCAGGTGTGTAAGACAAAGACAAAACAAATGGAAAATGAGAAGTGGATCGGCGATGGCTAGAAGGCCGGTGTCGTCGACCGCCGAACGCCGCCCGAACAAGGACAGGGACCGACTTTGGCGGAAGTCGTGACAATCAACGACATTGTTCCCACGTGCTCCCGACAGAGTTCACTCTCATTCCAGTGCTTTTCTAAAGACATTGGAATTCTCTTGGAACATTATTGAGGATTTATGTTAAAAACATCCTAAAGAATGATTCCATACATCGTTTGATATGTTTCTACGACCTGTAACGGAACTTTTCGAGTTTTTGTCTGGACCTAGTGCTCATGAAGATGGATTACTGGGATGAGCACGCTAACAACTAGTGGCTATTTGGACATAAATTATGGACTTTATGGAACTTTATGGAACAAATCAGTCATTTATTGTCAAACTGGGATTCCTGGGAATGCATTCTGATGAAGATCATCAAAGGTAAGTGAATATTTATCATGTTATTTCTAACTTCTGTGGACTCCAACATGGCGAAAATTTCTTTGGCTGGATTGGGCTCTGAGCGCCGTACTCAGATTATGCTTTTTCCGTAACGTTTTTTTGAAATCTGACACAGCGGTTGCATTAAAGAGAAGTCTATCTTTAATTCTGTGAATAACACTTGTATCTTTTATCGATGTTTATTATGAGTATTTTTAGGGATTTCTGTGGCTATCTGCAAGATCACCGGATGTTTTGGAATCAAAACATTACTGCACGTAACGCGCCAATGTAAACTGAGATTTTTGGATATAAATTTGCACATTATCGAACAAAACATACATGTATTGTGTAACATGATGTCCTATGAGTGTCATCTGATGAAGATCATCAAAGGTTAGTGATTCATTTTATCTATATTTCTGCTCTTTGTGACTCCTATCTTTGGCTGGAAAATGTCTGTGTGTTTTTTTGACTTGGCTCTGAACTAACATAATCATATATTGTGCTTTCACTGTAAAGCCTTTTTGAAATCGGACACGATGGGTAGATTAACAAGATGTTTATCTTTCATTTGCTGTATTGGACTTGTTAACTTCTTATGGCTGCAGGGTCAGTATTGAGTAGCTTGGATGAAAGGTGCCCAGAGGTGCCCATAGTAAACTGCCTGCTCCTCGGTCCTAGTTGCTAATATATGCATATTATTATTCGTATTGGATAGAAAACACTCTGAAGTTTCTAAAACTGTTTGAATGATGTCTGTGAGTATAACAGAACTCATATGGCAGGCAAAAACCTGAGAAAAAATCCAAACAGGAAGTGGGAATTCTGAGGCTGGTCGATTTTCAACCAAGACCCTATTGAATTCACAGTGAGATATGGATGAGTTTGCACATCCTACGGCTTCCACTAGATGTCAACAGTCTGTAGAACCTTGTCTGATGCCTCTACTGTGAAGTGGGGCCGAAGGAGACAGGAATTATTTAGGTCTATCATGACCTGACCATGCTCTGACCATGCGCATTCACATGAGAGGGAGCTATGTTCCATCGCACATCTGAAGTCAATGTAATTCTCCGGTTGGAACGTTATTCAAGATTTATGTTAAAAACATTCTAAAGATTGATTCAATACATCGTTTGACATGTTTCTACTGACTGTTACGGAACTTTTGGACATTTCGTCTGCTTTTAGTGAACGCGCTTCCTGACGTTGGATTTGTTTACCAAACACGCTAACAAAAATAGCTATTTGGACATAAATGATGGACATTACTGAACAAAACAAACAATTCTTGTGGAAGTGGGAGTCCTGGGAGTGCATTCCGACGAAGATCAGCAAAGGTAAGTGAAGATTTATAATGTTTTTTATGAGTTTTGTTGACTGCACAATTTGGCGGGTAACTGTATGGCTTGCTTTTGTGGCAGAACGCTGTCCTCAGATTATTGAATATTGTGCTTTTGCCATAAAGCTTTTTGAAATCTGACACAGCGGTTGCATTAAGAACAAGTGTATCTTTAATTCTATGTAAAACATGTATCTTTCATCAAAGTTTATGATGAGTATTTATGTTATTTGATGTGGCTCTCTGCAATTTCTCCGGATATTTAGGAGGCATTTCTGAACATGGTGCCAATGTAAACTGAGGTTTTTGGAAATAAATATGAACTTTATCGAACAAAACATATATGTATTGTGTAACATGAAGTCCTATGAGTGTCATCTGATGAAGATAATCAAAGGTTAGTGATTCATTTTATCTCTATTTCTGCTTTTGTGACTCCTGTCTTTGGCTGGGAAAATGATTGTGTTTGTCTGTGATGTTGCGTTGACCTAACATAATCGTTTGTGGTGCTTTCGCTGAAAAGCCTATTTGAAATCGTACACTTTGGTGGGATTAACAACAAGATTACCTTTAAAATGGTATAAAATACATGTATGTTTGAGGAATTCATTTTAATTATGAGATTTCTGTTGTTTGAATTTGGCGCCCTGCACTTTCACTGGCTGTTGTCATATCATCCCGTTAACGGGATTGCAGCCATAAGAAGTTTTCATGTGTGAAAGTTAGATATTTCCCAAAAATATTTTTGAATTTCCCGCGCTGCCTTTTCAGAGGAATGTTGTCGAGGGGTTCTGCTAGCGGAACGCCTGCGCTAGAAAGGTTAAAAGGCTGGTCATGGCTGACATCAACACCGAATCCCAGACACTGAGGACCCACTCCAATTCGCATACCATCCCAACAGATCAACAAGAACAGGAAACTATAAAGATATTTGCTTACCACCCAATGCTTCGGAATTCAGACTGTCTACACTGCACTGTGTAACTGTTGCCTCTGAGCTCATAAATAAATCATCTTAGTATGACCTGGTCTCCAGCAAATCCTTATTTTATCATTTACACCACAATTTGTCACCCCAGACGTGACTGCCATATTGTTGACCTGCGGCTCCTGCGGCTCCGAGGGTAATCTGCTGGCAGTGTCTAGGGTAAATTCCTAGGAACGGAGAGACCCGCCTGACGTCCACAGGAGTTGAGGGTCAGCGATCGCTCAGTCAATGTTTTCCTCAGCTGGTATGTCATCATTGGAAGATTCTTTATGAATGAAATCCCTTTGTGCTAAGTGATAGAGAAAATGATAATTGAAAAAAGAGGAAATGTGTATTCCTAGATCACTTTGCGCTAAGTGATCGAGAGCATTCTCTACCGCATAGTGCGATGCGCGTGGACCGGTTATGTTAGACTAGAATCTCAGGTTAAGGATAGCCTTATTAACCAGTGGACATGAATAACTTTCTCATACAGTTGAAACTAAGTATCATAGCAAAACTGTGTTTACTTTTTATGTGAGTAAGATACCAATTTGGATTAGTTCTCCAGTGGTTCAACAACAAATTAGGGATTATTTTAGCAGCAATTACATGGTTTAGGTTGTAGGAACTGATCCCTCCTCCTTGTGTGTGTGTGTGTGTGTGTGTGTGTGTGTGTGTGTGTGTGTGTGTGTGTGTGTGTGTGTGTGTGTGTGTGTGTGTGTGTGTGTGTGTGTGTGTGTGTGTGTGTGTGTGTGTGTGTGTGTGTGTGTGTGTGTGTGTGTGTGTGTGTGTGTGTGTGTGTGTGTGTGTGTGTGTGTGTGATAGGAACTCAAGATGGGATGATCCTGGAGAAGAAAAGTGTTCTCCGGCCACCACATGCTACACAGGCCCATTGAAGGTGATGGTAAGCAAATGGGGTCCGAGTGTTGCCGAGGACGTGTCACAATGGCACCGCTGAACGATTGGAGATTTTCCCGAAGAAGGCACCATCGGTGTGGTTAAATTGAAATTAGTCCCACAACAGTTGGAGAAAGTAGGGAAAGACAAGAAAAATAATATACGCTGGGATCATTTTCGAAATTGTGAAATTGAAGCAGAGACAAGGACAGAGAGAGAGAGGAAAAGTGCAGAGGTAACGATGAAAGCTGAAGAAAAGAAATGCAAAGCAAGTGGGAACAGACGTAAAGATGAACTGTATCAACATCATCCACCACCCTATGCTCCCCCACCTCAACCAACAGCTACGCTACCACCTCCACACCCAGGACCCCCAGCAGCAGGAGTGGGGGCTGTGGGGGCAGACAGCGGAGAAACTGAGGAAGACGAAGAAGAAAAAGACACGCCTCTGACCACACACACTGAGTTCCAGAGTAGAATACCAACTCCTCTGACCACCACACACTGAGTTCCAGAGAAGAATACCAACTCCTCTGACCACCACACACTGAGTTCCAGAGTAGAATACCAACTCCTCTGACCACCACACACTGAGTTCCAGAGTAGAATACCAACTCCTCTGACCACCACACACACTGAGTTCCAGAGTAGAATACCAACTCCTCTGACCACCACACACACTGAGTTCCAGAGTAGAATACCAACTCCTCTGACCACCACACACTGAGTTCCAGAGTAGAATACCAACTCCTCTGACCACCACACACTGAGTTCCAGAGTAGAATACCAACTCCTCTGACCACCACACACTGAGTTCCAGAGTAGAATACCAACTCCTCTGACCACCACACACACTGAGTTCCAGAGTAGAATACCAACTCCTCTGACCACCACACACTGAGTTCCAGAGTAGAATACCAACTCCTCTGACCACCACACACACTGAGTTCCAGAGTAGAATACCAACTCCTCTGACCACACACACTGAGTCCCAGAGTAGAATACCAACTCCTCTGACTACCACACACACTGAGTCCCAGAGTAGAATACCAACTCCTGACCACCACACAACGAAGGGCATCCTGATACAAGTTCTCCTCCCAGTACTACGAGGGAAAGTAACGACTACCTGCATTGGCTGGGAATCTCATCCCTTGACCACAGTCTGGTCACATGCCGTTCAAACTGAACGACAACAAGCTGCAGGAAGGAAGAAACAGCTAATGTTTTATGAGGGAGGGAACAGATGGAACTCGGGAGACAGAGGAAGAGGAACGTAGGATGGAAAAGCAAGAGGAGGAAGGGGCTGCGGAGGAGGAAGATGTGGAGGAGGAAGAGGGGAACCATGGAGGTGTTATAACTGTCAACAGCCTGGCCACATTTTAATGAATTGCCCCCAGAACAGGGGTGATGTGAGTGGCTATGATGAAGCTGAGTACAGTGATACCTACTAACCACCACCACCACATATGACAGCATCTAATCGGCAGAGTAGAGGGGGAGGCTCGAGATAGGATGAGGAGGCGGTAGAAGGAAAAGACAGATACAATGCTACTTTGGTGAGTACCCAATTTGATCTTCTAACAGTGCAGATTCACCTAATATAGATGTGTGTGTGGGCGGTGTGAAAATGTATTTCCTGGTCGATTCAGCGGCAACCATCTCTATTTATCTAAATGTAACAATTTAAAAGTTCCATTGTCAAAATATGTAATAAAGACTCGTTGGGGCATCTGGCATTCCAATGGTAGAGAACCTTACCAAACGCCTTTCGGTCCAACTTGGTGATATTTTAAATCATAGTGTTGTTTATTCTCCTAACTGCCCTGTAAAGTTAATGGAAAGAGACCTATTGTGTAAGTTAGGAATTAACATTTCTTGCATTGAGGAAGGGAGCACCTCCCTATCCACATCGACAGGACAGCAGTGGAGAAGGTGGAACGTTTTAAGTTCCTCTGTGTTCATATCACCAACAAACTGACAGGTTGGTGAAGAAGGCGCAACAACGCCTCTTCAACCTCAGGAGGCTGAAAAAGTATGGCTTGATACCGAAAACCCGAACTAACTTTTACAGGTGCACAATTGATAGCATCCTGTCGGGCTGTATCACCGCCTGGTACAGCAACTGCACCGCCCACAACCGCAGGGCTCTCCAGAGGGAGGTGCAGTCTGCACAACGCATAACCGGGGACAAACTACCTGCCCTCCAGGACACCTACAACACCCGATGTCACAGCAAGGCAAAAAAGATCATCAAGGACAACAACCACCAGAGCCACTACCTGTTCACCCCGCTATCATCCAGAACGCGAGGTCAGTACAGTTGTATCAGAGCTGGGACAGAGAGATTGAAAAACAGCTTCTATCTCAAGGCTATCAGATTGTTAAACAGCCACCACTAGCACAGAGAGGTGGCTTCCTACCTACAGACTTGATATCATTGGCCACTTTAATAAATGGAACACTATTCACTTTAATAATGCCATTTTAATAATGTTTACATATCTCACATTATTTTGTTGTGGAATTTGTTAGATATTAGGTTTTGTTGTGGAATTGTTAGATATGACCTGGTATATACTGCTGCACTGTCGGATCTAGAAGCATAAGCATTTCACTACACTCACAATAACATCTGCTAACCATGTGTATGTGACCAATAAAACTTGATTTGATTTGGGGATTTGAGAGGATACCAAATGGAAAGAATTTGGTACATGGGTTAAGGGCGTGAGGTTGGCAACTGACAGGGAGGCTCAGCCAGACGGGAGAGAATTCTCCCCTGGGGCTCACAGAAAGGATGTGAACAGCACGAACGCAGTGCACAGAGGAGACAATGAAGCCCCTGTTCCTGTTCCCCTTGCACCTAACCAGCCGCCCCTGACAGCGCACTGTTGTCTCAGGTTCCGGACTGTTTATGGCCAAAGGATAAATATGACATAGGGAAGATGAGAGGAGCAACATCTGTGACCTTCTCTCCTAAAAGCACATATCGGTCCCACAAGGCACAGTACCCCTTGCGTAAGGTAGCATTGGCAAAATCCTGACCTCTCTGCTGAGCAAGGGAGCTGTTGTCACTTGTACGTCATCACCTTGCAACACACCAATTTGTACCGGTTAGAAAAGCATCTGGTGAATGGAGAATGGTACAAGATCTTAGATGCAGTGTACGCCATGGCCCCAGTAGTGCCAAACCCACTCACTATCCTTACTTCTGTCCCGCCAGATTCAAATTGCTTTACAGTTGTTGATTTGGCTAATGCATTTTTTAGCATTCCTGCGCACCCTGATTCTCAGTATTGGTTTGTGTTTTTCTTTCAAAGACTAGATTATATTGAGAGCCCTGTCATTTTTACGGATGAATTGAGTTCGAACTTGCTGTCATTTGTGCCGCTTAAAGGGAGCACTCTTGTTCAGTATGTTGATGACCTCCTTCTCTGCTCTCCTGACAGAGAATTATGTCAAATTAATACTGTTGCACTGCTACATTTTCTAGCTGATAACAGCCCCAAGGCCTTGAAAAACAAATGAACATCTGTCCAACAGACTGTTAAATATTTGGGACAAGTTATCACATCAGGGGGCAGAAGCTTTGCTACAGACAGGGTTGACGCTTGGCTACACACAGGGTTAAAGCTACTTTACGAGTTCATAAACTATGCACCAAGGAACATATGTTGACACTGCTGGGAATGGCAGGCTATTGTAGAGTTTGGTTAAATTGATTATGCTGAAATTGTCCAACCTCTCTCTGATCTCATTCACTTGAAACCCACGGCCAGCTCAGATAGAGTGGACTAAAGATGGTGAAGAATCGTTCATTCGGCTTAAACAGGCACTCTCGTCGCCACCTTGTTTTGGGGTTCCCTGATCACTCCAAACCTTTCCGTTTGTTTGTTTCGGAAAAAAATGGGTATATGTCAACAGTACTGACACAAACTGTGGTGAGATGAGACGTGTTGGTTTCTACTGGAAACGTCTCCATACTATCGCGCGTCCTGCTCCCTTGCCTCCACTCTGTGGCGGCAGCAACGGAGGCAGTGTTGGCCTGTGCTGACATTGTAGCTATGCGGCCCTTAACTTAACTTAACCCTTAACTTAACATTTGCCTCATTATGTCTTCTCCCTTATCCCACAGGCAAGGACAGCACATCTCACCCCCGCAAGGCTGCTACATAGGCAGAATGTGTTACTTACAATGTGGCATGTTACTCTGAACCGATGTACGGTCTTAAACCCTGCAACCTTACAACCTACACAGTCTGACGGTGATGCACATGACTGCAGTGTGGTGGTTGACCTCTTGTGTAAACCGCGCCCTGATCTCCAAGATGTGACTATACCTAACGGTGATCTAATCTGTTTTGTTGATGTTCGTGCGAAACGTTCTTCATCAGGTGATCCAGTTGCATCTTATGCTGTGTGTACACCCCACAGTGTTGAGGAGGCAGCCAGACTGCCCTCCCACTTCTCCTCACAGGCAGCAGAGCTGTTTGCTCTCACACATGCCTTTGTGTTGGGAAAGGGAAAGTCCCTCAAAGTGTATACTGCGTATACTATATGCTTTTGGTGTCTGTCACATTTCTGGAACACTGTGGGAACATTGTGTTTTCCTCAACTCAATAGCACACCATAACACGGTTAAATAACTGCTTGAGGCAGTACTCCTGCCCTCCACACTTGCTATTTGTAAATGTGCATCTCATACCAAACACACCGATTCTGTTTCTCTAGGAAATGCTGCTGCAGACTGTGCAGCGAAAGCGCCTGCTGATTCCCCTACCTCCCCTCTCCTTGTGATGTCATGCATCAACCCTGCCACCTCTCTTTCCTTTAATGATGTCTCTCTGCTACAACAGGGGGCTGATGGAGTGGAAAAGAAGCGTTGGCAGCGAACATGCGTGACCCCTCTGATGGTGTCTGGAAGGGCCCAACGGGCCTCCCTTTACTCCCTCCAGTGGCTTTTCCCTACCTTGCAAAATTGTCACATGTAAAGGGAGGCCTGTCGGGCACTTCCAGTGTTACTTCATTGGGACAAAGGGGTCTGAAAAATCCCCTGAATAATACCAATCGTGGCCTGGTACTGTAAGTCCAGCGCGGTATATATACCAATGCTTGGAGAAGTTACTACCAGGCCTTCCTCACTGCAAGACATGTTAATTCCTAACTTACACAATAGGTCTCTTTCCATAAAATGTACAGGGCAGTTAGGAGAATAAACAACACTATGATTTAAAATCTATCTGTGTAATACGTCTGTGTGTAGCTGGTGTAGATGAGTCAGGCGCAGGACAGCAGATAAGAGTAATGTACGCAATTTTACTCAACAATAATCATAATACACGTCAAATAAATCCAAGGCCACAATAACGGACCGCAATACAATAAACAATCACTCACAAACAAAAATGGGGGAACAGAGGGTTAAATAATGAACAAGTAATTGGGGGATTGAAACCAGGTGTGTATGACAAGGACATAACAAATGGAAAATGAAAAGTGGATCGGCGATGGCTAGAAGGCCGGTGACGCCGAACGCCGCCCGAACAAGGAGAGGGACCGACTTCGGCGGAAGTAGTGACAATCTGTGCAGCCCATAATGTTGGAAGAGCTACACCCATTTCAGCTCACCCCACACCTGAGATGCCTTTCAGTCACTTGATGAGTATTGTCTGGTAATAGTGGACATGTTTTCTAAATGGATAGAATGTTTTCCATGCAGGCATGCGTCATCATCTACAGTATCTAAGGCACTAATGAGAGAAATTGTTCCCAGTTGGGGGATTCCGACAAAACTCTCAAGCGACAATGGCTCACATTTTGAAAATAATGTAATTAAGAGTTTATCTGAGTGTCTCACTGTTCATATCATCCGGCTAGTCGGGGCGCAGTAGAATGCGTCAACCAAACCGTGAAAACAAAGCTATGTAAAGTTATGGCTGAGCAAAGGCTGAGGAAAATTGTGGAGGAGACTCCTCTCCCATGGGTAGAGCCCATTGTTCTACTGGACTGTCACCCCATGAAATACTTACAGGAAGGCCGATCAAGCACCTTGACCAGTGTGGACGAACAGATGGTGAAGTATATGATAGAACTTAAGAGCTGCCCTGTCCGAGCCAAAGGGAGGACAGCTGCATAAGATCTCCCCTGGCGACTGGATCGTGGTGAGGATCTCAGACGAAAGCACTGGCACCAACCTCGCTGGAGGGGACCATACCAAGTGCTGCTGACCACTCCGACTGCGGTCAAGATCGCTGAAAGGTACAACTGGATCCAAGGATCCCACTGCCGGAAGGTGGGCAACCCTGAGGACGATCAGATCTGAGGTGATGGCAGCAATTCACACTTTTCATCCTGGGACTGGACTGCTGCTCTGTTCAACAGGACAGATTGGTGTCAAAAGTGGGAGGGTAGGATTGAGTGGCAATGAACATTCTGACAATTCACCAGCTCAGCCCCATGACCCTCCCCCAATCTACTTTGATGAATGGATGTATTTTAGGTGCCTCAAACCAATGGACAATGACATCGTGTTTGTGGACTGACACCTAAAACGGTGTCAGGGGTTTTTCCCCTGATGGCAATAAGACTTACTGACTGTAAAACTTTCAAGATGTTTCATTCATCAATTGTTCCCTACACTGTTTATAAGGCCAATGTCTATCCCCCCACACTGTTTATAAGACCAATCACTGAGAGCTATGCAAATACTACAACTCCAAAAATGCGTGAACTGAACTGCAGATGAACGCCTGGCTTTAATTGTTCCTGATACTGTTGTTATTGATGTTATTCCTGAATCTTTCTCTTGGTGTGTGAGATTCACTGGTTGTGGAATTGGGAGTGTTAGATAGCCACCTCTGTAAAAATGGGTGTAATGGGAAACGTTAATTGTATGTGTCCCCATAAATCAAATCAAATCAAATTGTATTGTAGACCTTACAGTGAAATGCTTACTTACAAACCCTTAACCAACAATGCAGTTTTAAGAAAAATAAATGTTAAGTAAAAAATAAAAGTAACACATAAATGAGTATGTGTCTGACCTTGTAATACTGTGTGAAACGGTCCTATTATAATCTCCTGTTCTTGGGAGTATCATCATGTGTTGCAAACCAGCTTGCACCTGCGTCTTTGTATAGATGAAGTCCCGCCCAAGAACAGGAAACTATAAAGATATGTGCTTATCACCCAATTTCTCGGAATTCAGACTGTCTTCACTGTGCTGTGTAACTGTTCCCTCTGAGCTCAGAAATAAATAATCTTAGTTTGACTTAGTCTCCAGCAAATCCTTATTTTATAATATCCACAACAGTCAGCAAGAAAAAGGTGCTGATCGCGGACTACAGGAAATGGAGGCCGACAGCGGGTCGAGAGCTTCACGTTCCTTGGTGTCCTTTTGAAGAAAGCACGACAATGCCTCTTCCCCCTCAGGAGGCTGAAACTATTTTGGCATGGTCTCCCAGATCCTCAAAAAGTTCTACAGCGTCTTGACTGCATCACCCCTTGGTATGGCACATTCTTGGCATCCGACCGCAAGGCGCTACAGAGGGTAGTGCGTACGGTCCTGTACATCACTGAGGCAGAGCTCCTTGTCATCCATGACCTCTATACCAGGTGGTGTCAGAGGAAGGCCCTAAAAATTGTTAAAACACTCCAGCCACCCAAGTCATAGACTGTCCTCTCTACTACCGCATGGCAAGTCATAGACTGTCCTCTCTACTACCGCATGGCAAGTCATAGACTGTCCTCTCTACTACCGCATGGCAAGTCATAGACTGTCCTCTCTACTACCGCATGGCAAGTCATAGACTGTCCTCTCTACTACCGCATGGCAAGCCATAGACTGTCCTCTCTACTACCGCACGGCAAGCCATACCGATGCAGCAACTCTGGAACCAACAGGACCCTGAACAGCTTCTACCCCCAAGCCATAAGACTGAAAGAATACTTCATCCGGGACGTTATTGGTTAACTATTTAACTATCTGCATTGACCCTTTGTGTACTAACTCTTTTGACTCATTCACTGCTGCTACTGTTTATTATTCTTCAAGTTGCCTTGTTACTTGACCCTTACACATATTTACACATCTACCTCAGTTACTTCGTACCACTGCACATCAACGCAGTACCCCGTGTATATAGCCAAGTTATCGTTTCTCATTGTGTATTTATTCCTTGTGTTATTTCTCTATTTTTCTCTCTCCATTGTTGAAAGGGGCCCTTAAGCATTTCACTGTTAGTCTAAACCTGTTGTTTACAAAGCATGTGACAAATAACATTTGATTTGAGTGTTAAGAGGAAATGACAGAACATTATTCTGTCTCCTCTACTCTATCTCTGAACCGCTGGCCTGGGAGCAGCTAGGCTGTGATGCAAATCCGCATTCATCATCCTGCCACTGTCATCTTAGAGAGAGAAAGAGAGAAAGAGTGAAAGAGAGAGTGAAAGAGGGAGAGAAAGAGAGAGAGCGAGAGCAGATGTGTGTCTGTGTGTTGGAAGAGATAAGATGTTTTGTTAGTCCACAATCATGCATACTTATGTGACATAACATGATATGTCTGAGGCTACACATGTGTGTACCAATATGAGTGTGTGTATGAATCAAAATAGGTTCTGTGGACATGACTATCCCATGTCCCAAGACAAATCCTACAGCAGAGGTTCCCAAACTCGGTCCTGGGGCCCCCCCTGGGTGCACGTTGTGGTTTCTGCCCTAGCACTACACAGCTGATTCAAATCATCAAAGCTTGATCATGAGTAGGTTATTTGAATCAGCTGTGTAGTGCTAGGGCAGAAACCAAAACATGCACCCGGGGGGCCAGGATCCAGTTTGGGAAGAAGAAAGAGGGAGAGTTAGAAAGATGGCAAGAAAAAAGGGAAAGAAAAAGAGGGAGAAGAACAGAGGCTGGGCTTCCTTGTCATTTTCCCGTTCAATAACATGACATTGTTCACATAATGTGACACTGAAACAGACAATGAAAACGTGACATTTGATATGATCAAGTGGAGAACATTGGCGGCTATAAAAGCAAAGTGGAGCGAGTGTCTAACTGACAATGAAACTGACCCACGTTGTTTCACTCTGGTTTTAAATGCATGTTAGGCCCTGGCCTGGTGGCATTGTTGAGATTGAAGTCTCTTAAAATGACTACTCACTGTTGACCGTTTCATGTCATCTACAGTGCACTATATGTAACTGCCGTGGGGAACAAACCAATGGCAGAACGGTTACACTGCTTCTCCCAAATAAAGACATTTAACGATGTCCACCGCTATTCTCATAACACTACTTGATTAATCGACCAAAGGCTATGGCCCAAAGTCATGTTATGTGGAGTCACCTTGTAAGTTTCTATGTCTAGATCTTCAACCGTTTTGTATGGATGCACAGAAAGCAGGAACACAGCTGGCGTACAACAGGAAATAAAACTCAAAACAGATTTTGTCATTGGATAATATTGCCATTTTACAACAATCTTACAAACACATTGCATAAAATCTAAGAAAATATATATATATTTATATATATCTTTAAATCATTATTAAAACACGTGGTTGTGTATTTACATACATGTGAATATGAATAAATAGCTTTTTCTTTTCTTAAATCAATGTATCCACTTAATGCTTACAAAACATATTGTGTCCATATTGTTTGTAGTTGTATGTGTATGTGGTTGGACAGTTAAATATCATAACTTTAAACTCTCCCCAGTTTCCTTACTTTTGACCAAGACTCAAAAGAGACTGGGAACGGGATTCAAACAAACCACAAGTGATTGGATGGAGGCTGTATGAGGTCATCTTGCTGTGACAGAAGTGGGACATACTGGAGTCTTGTGAGGGTAAAATGAGTATAACATCCTAATCAAATAAACATCAGATTGGGTATACCAATCGTATATGATAAGTCTGTATTGTTCAATAGAATTAAAAGCCTAAAATAAAAAAAATTGCGGTCGAATACTTTTCATGGTGATGCTACCCCAGGGCAGTGAAGGGGACATTGTTTTACATAAGGTGCCATCTTTTGGACGGGACGTTAAACGGGTGTCCTGACTCTGCGGTCATTAAAGATCCCATGGCACTTATCGTAGAGTAGGCTAAATCTGGCTAAATTCCCAATCTGGCCCTCATACCATCATGGTCACCTAATCATCCCCAGTTTACAATTGGCTCATTCATCCTCCCTCCTCTCCCCTGTAACTATTCCCCACGTTGTTGATGTGAATGAGAATGTGTTCTGTTAACTTACCTGGTAAAATAAGTGATAGTGATTAGTGATTCAGCTCTGATAGACAAAGGATAAATACTGCACTTTGTGGTAATATTACTTTATGTTACATTAGACCATGATTTCAGAGCAGGGAAATTGGCCACAACCTCAAAATGTAGAACGTACACATGACCATAGCACTTCAAATTAAAAACTAGAAAGTCAACCCTGGAGCATTCTCAGATTCAGGATGTGTTTATAAAACAATATCGTTTTATTTTTCATTTTATTGGTATTGTTATATACATGGCATAATTTTGTGCTTTTTTTTATCAAGAAAACATCAGAGGGAAAAAAAGAAGTGTACTTGAAGTCTGTGTAGAGATTTGGACAAGGCTTCAAGCCAAAGACAGTTTTCCAGTGAGTTAACGATGATCCACTGAAGAGGATGAGAACGTTGGAGGTGATGTGCTTTACCAACAATAGCAAAGGCACCTGTGTATCGCTTTCTTAGAAAAACAAATCAGTCCACGCAAATCTCTCGGTTCAAGTTCGACCCGGCGCCGGCGCAACACTCATTCTCCATCTGAGAACGATAGAAAAATAGAAAAAAACGGAGAAAACAAATTGTCACTTTATATCGTTTTTTTGTTCCATCAAAATTTTGGAAGAAGGGGCTTTATCCCCAAGCCTCATTTTTCAAGGGATTCCTGATTTTTCTTCTTTGTTTGGGAGGACTGTGAGAGAGAGATGACGAAGGGAGGAGAAAGAGAGCAGGAGAGAGAACGACAGAGAGGGTTAGAGAAAGAAATAACAACTGACGGAAAGGAAGAGTAATACAAAGAAAGAAGGAAGAGGGGAAAAAGAAAGAGAGAGGGAGATGAGAAAGAGACAGAAAGAGAGAGGGAGATGAGAAAGAGACAGAAAGAGAGAGGGAGATGAGAGAGACAGAAAGAGAGAGGGAGATGAGAAAGAGACAGAAAGAGATGAGAAAGAGACAGAAAGAGAGAGGGAGATGAGAAAGAGACAGACAGAGAGAGGGAGATGAGAAAGAGACAGAAAGAGAGAGGGAGATGAGAAAGAGACAGAAAGAGAGAGGGAGATGAGAAAGAGACAGAAAGAGAGAGGGAGATGAGAAAGAGACAGACAGAGAGGAGAAAGAGACAGACAGAGAGGAGAGAGAGACAGAAAGAGAGAGGGAGATGAGAAAGAGACAGACATAGAGGAGAAAGAGACAGACAGAGAGGAGAAAGAGACAGAAAGAAAGGAGAAAGAGACAGAAAGAGAGGAGAAAGAGACAG